>NC_069783.1:148356755-148538759 GCF_027406575.1 Nycticebus coucang | reverse complement strand
CTGAGGCGCTGACCTCACCTGACCCGAGCCGAGGTTGAAGGGAAGAACGCCTAGGATCTGTCACCGCACTTCCCCGCACCGCCTCCCCACTGGGCTTTGAGAGGACGGATCTGTCCTTCGCGGAACAGCTGCATACAGACACAAAGAAGTTACGGGGCCGGGGGCGGTTGATCTCCACTCTAATGCTAGCATTCTGGGAGGCCGAGGCCGGTGGCGACAGGGACGACCGCCCCCCTCCCCACCATAGTCCCAGCTGTTCGGGAATCTGAAGCAGAAGCATCCCTGGAGCTCAAGAATTCGAGTGTGCTGTGACTTGTGAAGGCGACACCCCGCTCTTCCTATTGAAGGTGGACTGAGAGTGTATGGGCAAAAAAAATCTATGAATAAATAAATATATAATCCCACAGACATATATTGTCCTAGCTGGTTGTGTAGACGTGAATGAAGAAGAGTTGTTTGTTTTTTTTTTTTTTTTTTTGACAGAAATGACACACCCCCCTGCGCTCACACGCTGCCCAGTTCGCTCCTTAGCTCTAGTAGTTACACAGGAGGCAAGCAGTGCCTATTGTCAGAAGAACCGTTTCAGAATAAAGGGAGAGAGAGAATGAGTGGGGTAGAGAGGGAGAGCGGGGAGAAAGGGAGGGAAAGAAGGAGAGAGAGAGAGAGCAGATGAACACGAAAGCAGGAACACGGGGTTTGGAGGGGCTAGGCGAGGCTCCGAGCCTCAGGGGGACCAGAACTTATACACGGCCGCCACCTACTGGACTGAGTACGCCAAAGCACCAGGAAGAGACATCTGGTAGACCGACAGGCGCTAAAGTGACAAGATCCCCGGTGTAAGGTCGGCCACGGACGTCTGGGCATCGGAGGGGCACTGGGGAGACCGAAGTTACCTAACACCCACATGTGCTCCACGTGGGTGTCATGCATGCCTGCCTGCCTGGCAAGAGAACACGGGGTGCTCATTCTTCGCTAGCTCGATGTTTCATATGCAGGTGCGGGTGCTGGAGGGGATGTTACCAGGGAAGGAGAGAAAGAAAGGGGAGAGGGAGGGAAGGAGGGAGGGATGCGTGTCGCAGCATCTCCTTTAGTAGTTCATAAGCGTCATGATCATGTGTTCCAGCACACGTGTGAGATGTGGAAAGAGAGAAACAAGGGAAGAAAGAAGAAAAAAGAAACCCCGAAAGTGGTGCCTTTGGCCACGCAGTCACAACAAGTCAGCAACCTGCAGAAATGCAGGACCGGCCCGCTCCGCAGCCAATTGGAGGCCCACAAGAGGTCAGGGTCTGGGGCCTCAGCGGGGGTGGGTGTGTTGGGGGGGTGGGTTGCTCAGTTCAGAAACGCGTGTGCGTTTGAGTGGGCGCAGTCCGTGGCTCAAGGAGTAGGGCGCCGGCCACATATTATACCGTGGGTGTTGGTTCAAGCCCGGACACGGCCAGAACTGGAAAAGAAAGAAGCAAACAAATTTTCGGGAGCTCAACTCAGTGAGCTGAAGCGATCCGCCCACCTAGACCTCGCAAAGTGCTACGATTACAGGCCTGAGCCATCTCACGTCGCCTAGCCTAATTCAATTTAGTTAAATATCATTCTCCCACACCTGGTTTCAGTGTATCTGGAGAGTTGTATGTGTGGCGGGGGGAAGCTATTGTTAAGAATGGAAGAGAACGAGGGCGGGGCCTGTGGCTCAGAGAGCAGGGCGCCGGCCCCATATACCGAGGGTGGTGGGTTCAAACCCAGCCCCGGCCGAACTGCAACAACAAAAATGCCGGGCGTTGTGGCGGCCGCCTGTAGTCCCAGCTACTCGGCAGGCTGAGGCTGGAGAATCGCCTAAGTCCAGGAGTTGGAGGTTGCTGTGAGCTTTGTGATGCCACGGCACTCTACCGAGGGCAATAGAGTGAAACTAACTCTGTCTCTACAGAAAAGAAAAAGAATAGAAGTTGACGGGTGGCGCCGGTGGGTGAACGGAGTAGTGTGCCGGCCCCATACACAGAGGTGGTGGCTGCCGAGAAAAACTGCCCCCTCCTCAAAATCATTTAGTTGAAAGAGTTCGCCTGCGGGCACCCCCGCCCAACACTCCCGCATAAGCGGGAGGTGGCGGGTTCAAACCAAAACCCGGCCAAAAACTGGAAAGGAAATTATCGAGAAAGAAGGTTGGAAGGAAGAGAGGGAGAAAGGGAGGGACAAAGGTTGGATGGAACGAAGCAAGGAAGGAAGGAAGGAAGCAAGGAAAGTCCAAGAGTAAAAGTTGTTCACTGCCTGTGGCTCAGAGGAGTATGGCACCGGCCCCATGTACCAGAGGTGGCGGGTTGAAAACGGGCCCCAGTCAAACACCGCAAAAGAAGGAAAATATTAAAAAAATGAATAGATAAATAAAGAGGCTCGGGTGGGGTGGGGGTGTGGTGCATAGACCAGCCACATCCACCTAGGAGGGGGTGGATTCCAGCCCTGCCTGACAAGCCAAACAACAACGACAACTGCAACAAAGCAAAAATACCCCGGCGTTATGGCTAGCTCATGCAGTCTCAGGTACTTGGGACGCTGAGGCCAGAGAATCCTTAATGCCCAGGAGTTGGAGGTTCTCGTGAGCTGTGACGGTACACCACAGCAATCTACGGAGGTTGTCTCAGTGAGAGTCGGCCTCACCAAAAAAAAGAAAAAAAATCAAATGAACGAAAAAAATAAATAAATAAATATTAAAATCCATCAAATAAAGAAGTAAATAGTCACGTAGCACACTTCCTGCAAGAGAAACCCTACCTCTCCCCCGACACCCGCTTTCCAATGCAGAGAAAATCTTCAGTCGTCAGTTTAGTTTTTTCTTTTCTTTTTTTTTTTTTTTTTTGTAGAGACAGAGTGTCAGTTTATAACCCTCGGGTCCAGTGCCATGGCATCACACAGCTCACAGCAACCTCCAACTCCTGGGCTGAAGCGATTCTCTTGCCTCAGACTCCCGAGTAGCTGGGACTACAGACGCCCGACACAACGCCCAGCAATTTTTTGGTTGCAGTTCAGCCGGGGCCGGGTTTGAATCCGCCACCCTTGTTATATGGGGCAGGCGCCTTACATACTGAGCCACAGGCACCGCCCCTCAGTTAAGTTTTGGACCGTTCTTTCTGATCTGTTCCGTTTTACAGGTGAGCTAGGTAGCCAAACACTGAGGCGCTGACCTCACCTGACCCGAGCCGAGGTTGAAGGGAAGAACGCCTAGGATCTGTCACCGCACTTCCCCGCACCGCCTCCCCACTGGGCTTTGAGAGGACGGATCTGTCCTTCGCGGAACAGCTGCATACAGACACAAAGAAGTTACGGGGCCGGGGGCGGTTGATCTCCACTCTAATGCTAGCATTCTGGGAGGCCGAGGCCGGTGGCGACAGGGACGACCGCCCCCCTCCCCACCATAGTCCCAGCTGTTCGGGAATCTGAAGCAGAAGCATCCCTGGAGCTCAAGAATTCGAGTGTGCTGTGACTTGTGAAGGCGACACCCCGCTCTTCCTATTGAAGGTGGACTGAGAGTGTATGGGCAAAAAAAATCTATGAATAAATAAATATATAATCCCACAGACATATATTGTCCTAGCTGGTTGTGTAGACGTGAATGAAGAAGAGTTGTTTGTTTTTTTTTTTTTTTTTTTGACAGAAATGACACACCCCCCTGCGCTCACACGCTGCCCAGTTCGCTCCTTAGCTCTAGTAGTTACACAGGAGGCAAGCAGTGCCTATTGTCAGAAGAACCGTTTCAGAATAAAGGGAGAGAGAGAATGAGTGGGGTAGAGAGGGAGAGCGGGGAGAAAGGGAGGGAAAGAAGGAGAGAGAGAGAGAGCAGATGAACACGAAAGCAGGAACACGGGGTTTGGAGGGGCTAGGCGAGGCTCCGAGCCTCAGGGGGACCAGAACTTATACACGGCCGCCACCTACTGGACTGAGTACGCCAAAGCACCAGGAAGAGACATCTGGTAGACCGACAGGCGCTAAAGTGACAAGATCCCCGGTGTAAGGTCGGCCACGGACGTCTGGGCATCGGAGGGGCACTGGGGAGACCGAAGTTACCTAACACCCACATGTGCTCCACGTGGGTGTCATGCATGCCTGCCTGCCTGGCAAGAGAACACGGGGTGCTCATTCTTCGCTAGCTCGATGTTTCATATGCAGGTGCGGGTGCTGGAGGGGATGTTACCAGGGAAGGAGAGAAAGAAAGGGGAGAGGGAGGGAAGGAGGGAGGGATGCGTGTCGCAGCATCTCCTTTAGTAGTTCATAAGCGTCATGATCATGTGTTCCAGCACACGTGTGAGATGTGGAAAGAGAGAAACAAGGGAAGAAAGAAGAAAAAAGAAACCCCGAAAGTGGTGCCTTTGGCCACGCAGTCACAACAAGTCAGCAACCTGCAGAAATGCAGGACCGGCCCGCTCCGCAGCCAATTGGAGGCCCACAAGAGGTCAGGGTCTGGGGCCTCAGCGGGGGTGGGTGTGTTGGGGGGGTGGGTTGCTCAGTTCAGAAACGCGTGTGCGTTTGAGTGGGCGCAGTCCGTGGCTCAAGGAGTAGGGCGCCGGCCACATATTATACCGTGGGTGTTGGTTCAAGCCCGGACACGGCCAGAACTGGAAAAGAAAGAAGCAAACAAATTTTCGGGAGCTCAACTCAGTGAGCTGAAGCGATCCGCCCACCTAGACCTCGCAAAGTGCTACGATTACAGGCCTGAGCCATCTCACGTCGCCTAGCCTAATTCAATTTAGTTAAATATCATTCTCCCACACCTGGTTTCAGTGTATCTGGAGAGTTGTATGTGTGGCGGGGGGAAGCTATTGTTAAGAATGGAAGAGAACGAGGGCGGGGCCTGTGGCTCAGAGAGCAGGGCGCCGGCCCCATATACCGAGGGTGGTGGGTTCAAACCCAGCCCCGGCCGAACTGCAACAACAAAAATGCCGGGCGTTGTGGCGGCCGCCTGTAGTCCCAGCTACTCGGCAGGCTGAGGCTGGAGAATCGCCTAAGTCCAGGAGTTGGAGGTTGCTGTGAGCTTTGTGATGCCACGGCACTCTACCGAGGGCAATAGAGTGAAACTAACTCTGTCTCTACAGAAAAGAAAAAGAATAGAAGTTGACGGGTGGCGCCGGTGGGTGAACGGAGTAGTGTGCCGGCCCCATACACAGAGGTGGTGGCTGCCGAGAAAAACTGCCCCCTCCTCAAAATCATTTAGTTGAAAGAGTTCGCCTGCGGGCACCCCCGCCCAACACTCCCGCATAAGCGGGAGGTGGCGGGTTCAAACCAAAACCCGGCCAAAAACTGGAAAGGAAATTATCGAGAAAGAAGGTTGGAAGGAAGAGAGGGAGAAAGGGAGGGACAAAGGTTGGATGGAACGAAGCAAGGAAGGAAGGAAGGAAGCAAGGAAAGTCCAAGAGTAAAAGTTGTTCACTGCCTGTGGCTCAGAGGAGTATGGCACCGGCCCCATGTACCAGAGGTGGCGGGTTGAAAACGGGCCCCAGTCAAACACCGCAAAAGAAGGAAAATATTAAAAAAATGAATAGATAAATAAAGAGGCTCGGGTGGGGTGGGGGTGTGGTGCATAGACCAGCCACATCCACCTAGGAGGGGGTGGATTCCAGCCCTGCCTGACAAGCCAAACAACAACGACAACTGCAACAAAGCAAAAATACCCCGGCGTTATGGCTAGCTCATGCAGTCTCAGGTACTTGGGACGCTGAGGCCAGAGAATCCTTAATGCCCAGGAGTTGGAGGTTCTCGTGAGCTGTGACGGTACACCACAGCAATCTACGGAGGTTGTCTCAGTGAGAGTCGGCCTCACCAAAAAAAAGAAAAAAAATCAAATGAACGAAAAAAATAAATAAATAAATATTAAAATCCATCAAATAAAGAAGTAAATAGTCACGTAGCACACTTCCTGCAAGAGAAACCCTACCTCTCCCCCGACACCCGCTTTCCAATGCAGAGAAAATCTTCAGTCGTCAGTTTAGTTTTTTCTTTTCTTTTTTTTTTTTTTTTTTTGTAGAGACAGAGTGTCAGTTTATAACCCTCGGGTCCAGTGCCATGGCATCACACAGCTCACAGCAACCTCCAACTCCTGGGCTGAAGCGATTCTCTTGCCTCAGACTCCCGAGTAGCTGGGACTACAGACGCCCGACACAACGCCCAGCAATTTTTTGGTTGCAGTTCAGCCGGGGCCGGGTTTGAATCCGCCACCCTTGTTATATGGGGCAGGCGCCTTACATACTGAGCCACAGGCACCGCCCCTCAGTTAAGTTTTGGACCGTTCTTTCTGATCTGTTCCGTTTTACAGGTGAGCTAGGTAGCCAAACACTGAGGCGCTGACCTCACCTGACCCGAGCCGAGGTTGAAGGGAAGAACGCCTAGGATCTGTCACCGCACTTCCCCGCACCGCCTCCCCACTGGGCTTTGAGAGGACGGATCTGTCCTTCGCGGAACAGCTGCATACAGACACAAAGAAGTTACGGGGCCGGGGGCGGTTGATCTCCACTCTAATGCTAGCATTCTGGGAGGCCGAGGCCGGTGGCGACAGGGACGACCGCCCCCCTCCCCACCATAGTCCCAGCTGTTCGGGAATCTGAAGCAGAAGCATCCCTGGAGCTCAAGAATTCGAGTGTGCTGTGACTTGTGAAGGCGACACCCCGCTCTTCCTATTGAAGGTGGACTGAGAGTGTATGGGCAAAAAAAATCTATGAATAAATAAATATATAATCCCACAGACATATATTGTCCTAGCTGGTTGTGTAGACGTGAATGAAGAAGAGTTGTTTGTTTTTTTTTTTTTTTTTTTTGACAGAAATGACACACCCCCCTGCGCTCACACGCTGCCCAGTTCGCTCCTTAGCTCTAGTAGTTACACAGGAGGCAAGCAGTGCCTATTGTCAGAAGAACCGTTTCAGAATAAAGGGAGAGAGAGAATGAGTGGGGTAGAGAGGGAGAGCGGGGAGAAAGGGAGGGAAAGAAGGAGAGAGAGAGAGAGCAGATGAACACGAAAGCAGGAACACGGGGTTTGGAGGGGCTAGGCGAGGCTCCGAGCCTCAGGGGGACCAGAACTTATACACGGCCGCCACCTACTGGACTGAGTCACCAGGAAGAGACATCTGGTAGACCGACAGGCGCTAAAGTGACAAGATCCCCGGTGTAAGGTCGGCCACGGACGTCTGGGCATCGGAGGGGCACTGGGGAGACCGAAGTTACCTAACACCCACATGTGCTCCACGTGGGTGTCATGCATGCCTGCCTGCCTGGCAAGAGAACACGGGGTGCTCATTCTTCGCTAGCTCGATGTTTCATATGCAGGTGCGGGTGCTGGAGGGGATGTTACCAGGGAAGGAGAGAAAGAAAGGGGAGAGGGAGGGAAGGAGGGAGGGATGCGTGTCGCAGCATCTCCTTTAGTAGTTCATAAGCGTCATGATCATGTGTTCCAGCACACGTGTGAGATGTGGAAAGAGAGAAACAAGGGAAGAAAGAAGAAAAAAGAAACCCCGAAAGTGGTGCCTTTGGCCACGCAGTCACAACAAGTCAGCAACCTGCAGAAATGCAGGACCGGCCCGCTCCGCAGCCAATTGGAGGCCCACAAGAGGTCAGGGTCTGGGGGCCTCAGCGGGGGTGGGTGTGTTGGGGGGGTGGGTTGCTCAGTTCAGAAACGCGTGTGCGTTTGAGTGGGCGCAGTCCGTGGCTCAAGGAGTAGGGCGCCGGCCACATATTATACCGTGGGTGTTGGTTCAAGCCCGGACACGGCCAGAACTGGAAAAGAAAGAAGCAAACAAATTTTCGGGAGCTCAACTCAGTGAGCTGAAGCGATCCGCCCACCTAGACCTCGCAAAGTGCTACGATTACAGGCCTGAGCCATCTCACGTCGCCTAGCCTAATTCAATTTAGTTAAATATCATTCTCCCACACCTGGTTTCAGTGTATCTGGAGAGTTGTATGTGTGGCGGGGGGAAGCTATTGTTAAGAATGGAAGAGAACGAGGGCGGGGCCTGTGGCTCAGAGAGCAGGGCGCCGGCCCCATATACCGAGGGTGGTGGGTTCAAACCCAGCCCCGGCCGAACTGCAACAACAAAAATGCCGGGCGTTGTGGCGGCCGCCTGTAGTCCCAGCTACTCGGCAGGCTGAGGCTGGAGAATCGCCTAAGTCCAGGAGTTGGAGGTTGCTGTGAGCTTTGTGATGCCACGGCACTCTACCGAGGGCAATAGAGTGAAACTAACTCTGTCTCTACAGAAAAGAAAAAGAATAGAAGTTGACGGGTGGCGCCGGTGGGTGAACGGAGTAGTGTGCCGGCCCCATACACAGAGGTGGTGGCTGCCGAGAAAAACTGCCCCCTCCTCAAAATCATTTAGTTGAAAGAGTTCGCCTGCGGGCACCCCCGCCCAACACTCCCGCATAAGCGGGAGGTGGCGGGTTCAAACCAAAACCCGGCCAAAAACTGGAAAGGAAATTATCGAGAAAGAAGGTTGGAAGGAAGAGAGGGAGAAAGGGAGGGACAAAGGTTGGATGGAACGAAGCAAGGAAGGAAGGAAGGAAGCAAGGAAAGTCCAAGAGTAAAAGTTGTTCACTGCCTGTGGCTCAGAGGAGTATGGCACCGGCCCCATGTACCAGAGGTGGCGGGTTGAAAACGGGCCCCAGTCAAACACCGCAAAAGAAGGAAAATATTAAAAAAATGAATAGATAAATAAAGAGGCTCGGGTGGGGTGGGGGTGTGGTGCATAGACCAGCCACATCCACCTAGGAGGGGGTGGATTCCAGCCCTGCCTGACAAGCCAAACAACAACGACAACTGCAACAAAGCAAAAATACCCCGGCGTTATGGCTAGCTCATGCAGTCTCAGGTACTTGGGACGCTGAGGCCAGAGAATCCTTAATGCCCAGGAGTTGGAGGTTCTCGTGAGCTGTGACGGTACACCACAGCAATCTACGGAGGTTGTCTCAGTGAGAGTCGGCCTCACCAAAAAAAAGAAAAAAAATCAAATGAACGAAAAAAATAAATAAATAAATATTAAAATCCATCAAATAAAGAAGTAAATAGTCACGTAGCACACTTCCTGCAAGAGAAACCCTACCTCTCCCCCGACACCCGCTTTCCAATGCAGAGAAAATCTTCAGTCGTCAGTTTAGTTTTTTCTTTTCTTTTTTTTTTTTTTTTTTTGTAGAGACAGAGTGTCAGTTTATAACCCTCGGGTCCAGTGCCATGGCATCACACAGCTCACAGCAACCTCCAACTCCTGGGCTGAAGCGATTCTCTTGCCTCAGACTCCCGAGTAGCTGGGACTACAGACGCCCGACACAACGCCCAGCAATTTTTTGGTTGCAGTTCAGCCGGGGCCGGGTTTGAATCCGCCACCCTTGTTATATGGGGCAGGCGCCTTACATACTGAGCCACAGGCACCGCCCCTCAGTTAAGTTTTGGACCGTTCTTTCTGATCTGTTCCGTTTTACAGGTGAGCTAGGTAGCCAAACACTGAGGCGCTGACCTCACCTGACCCGAGCCGTGGTTGAAGGGAAGAACGCCTAGGATCTGTCACCGCACTTCCCCGCACCGCCTCCCCACTGGGCTTTGAGAGGACGGATCTGTCCTTCGCGGAACAGCTGCATACAGACACAAAGAAGTTACGGGGCCGGGGGCGGTTGATCTCCACTCTAATGCTAGCATTCTGGGAGGCCGAGGCCGGTGGCGACAGGGACGACCGCCCCCCTCCCCACCATAGTCCCAGCTGTTCGGGAATCTGAAGCAGAAGCATCCCTGGAGCTCAAGAATTCGAGTGTGCTGTGACTTGTGAAGGCGACACCCCGCTCTTCCTATTGAAGGTGGACTGAGAGTGTATGGGCAAAAAAAATCTATGAATAAATAAATATATAATCCCACAGACATATATTGTCCTAGCTGGTTGTGTAGACGTGAATGAAGAAGAGTTGTTTGTTTTTTTTTTTTTTTTTTTGACAGAAATGACACACCCCCCTGCGCTCAAACGCTGCCCAGTTCGCTCCTTAGCTCTAGTAGTTACACAGGAGGCAAGCAGTGCCTATTGTCAGAAGAACCGTTTCAGAATAAAGGGAGAGAGAGAATGAGTGGGGTAGAGAGGGAGAGCGGGGAGAAAGGGAGGGAAAGAAGGAGAGAGAGAGAGAGCAGATGAACACGAAAGCAGGAACACGGGGTTTGGAGGGGCTAGGCGAGGCTCCGAGCCTCAGGGGGACCAGAACTTATACACGGCCGCCACCTACTGGACTGAGTACGCCAAAGCACCAGGAAGAGACATCTGGTAGACCGACAGGCGCTAAAGTGACAAGATCCCCGGTGTAAGGTCGGCCACGGACGTCTGGGCATCGGAGGGGCACTGGGGAGACCGAAGTTACCTAACACCCACATGTGCTCCACGTGGGTGTCATGCATGCCTGCCTGCCTGGCAAGAGAACACGGGGTGCTCATTCTTCGCTAGCTCGATGTTTCATATGCAGGTGCGGGTGCTGGAGGGGATGTTACCAGGGAAGGAGAGAAAGAAAGGGGAGAGGGAGGGAAGGAGGGAGGGATGCGTGTCGCAGCATCTCCTTTAGTAGTTCATAAGCGTCATGATCATGTGTTCCAGCACACGTGTGAGATGTGGAAAGAGAGAAACAAGGGAAGAAAGAAGAAAAAAGAAACCCCGAAAGTGGTGCCTTTGGCCACGCAGTCACAACAAGTCAGCAACCTGCAGAAATGCAGGACCGGCCCGCTCCGCAGCCAATTGGAGGCCCACAAGAGGTCAGGGTCTGGGGCCTCAGCGGGGGTGGGTGTGTTGGGGGGGTGGGTTGCTCAGTTCAGAAACGCGTGT
The DNA here is from genome assembly GCF_027406575.1 of Nycticebus coucang. NCBI lineage: Eukaryota > Metazoa > Chordata > Mammalia > Primates > Lorisidae > Nycticebus > Nycticebus coucang. The sequence goes on along the minus strand of NC_069783.1, from coordinate 148,527,954 downwards.
GCGTTTGAGTGGGCGCAGTCCGTGGCTCAAGGAGTAGGGCGCCGGCCACATATTATACCGTGGGTGTTGGTTCAAGCCCGGACACGGCCAGAACTGGAAAAGAAAGAAGCAAACAAATTTTCGGGAGCTCAACTCAGTGAGCTGAAGCGATCCGCCCACCTAGACCTCGCAAAGTGCTACGATTACAGGCCTGAGCCATCTCACGTCGCCTAGCCTAATTCAATTTAGTTAAATATCATTCTCCCACACCTGGTTTCAGTGTATCTGCAGAGTTGTATGTGTGGCGGGGGGAAGCTATTGTTAAGAATGGAAGAGAACGAGGGCGGGGCCTGTGGCTCAGAGAGCAGGGCGCCGGCCCCATATACCGAGGGTGGTGGGTTCAAACCCAGCCCCGGCCGAACTGCAACAACAAAAATGCCGGGCGTTGTGGCGGCCGCCTGTAGTCCCAGCTACTCGGCAGGCTGAGGCTGGAGAATCGCCTAAGTCCAGGAGTTGGAGGTTGCTGTGAGCTTTGTGATGCCACGGCACTCTACCGAGGGCAATAGAGTGAAACTAACTCTGTCTCTACAGAAAAGAAAAAGAATAGAAGTTGACGGGTGGCGCCGGTGGGTGAACGGAGTAGTGTGCCGGCCCCATACACAGAGGTGGTGGCTGCCGAGAAAAACTGCCCCCTCCTCAAAATCATTTAGTTGAAAGAGTTCGCCTGCGGGCACCCCCGCCCAACACTCCCGCATAAGCGGGAGGTGGCGGGTTCAAAGCAAAACCCGGCCAAAAACTGGAAAGGAAATTATCGAGAAAGAAGGTTGGAAGGAAGAGAGGGAGAAAGGGAGGGACAAAGGTTGGATGGAACGAAGCAAGGAAGGAAGGAAGGAAGCAAGGAAAGTCCAAGAGTAAAAGTTGTTCACTGCCTGTGGCTCAGAGGAGTATGGCACCGGCCCCATGTACCAGAGGTGGCGGGTTGAAAACGGGCCCCAGTCAAACACCGCAAAAGAAGGAAAATATTAAAAAAATGAATAGATAAATAAAGAGGCTCGGGTGGGGTGGGGGTGTGGTGCATAGACCAGCCACATCCACCTAGGAGGGGGTGGATTCCAGCCCTGCCTGACAAGCCAAACAACAACGACAACTGCAACAAAGCAAAAATACCCCGGCGTTATGGCTAGCTCATGCAGTCTCAGGTACTTGGGACGCTGAGGCCAGAGAATCCTTAATGCCCAGGAGTTGGAGGTTCTCGTGAGCTGTGACGGTACACCACAGCAATCTACGGAGGTTGTCTCAGTGAGAGTCGGCCTCACCAAAAAAAAGAAAAAAAATCAAATGAACGAAAAAAATAAATAAATAAATATTAAAATCCATCAAATAAAGAAGTAAATAGTCACGTAGCACACTTCCTGCAAGAGAAACCCTACCTCTCCCCCGACACCCGCTTTCCAATGCAGAGAAAATCTTCAGTCGTCAGTTTAGTTTTTTCTTTTCTTTTTTTTTTTTTTTTTGTAGAGACAGAGTGTCAGTTTATAACCCTCGGGTCCAGTGCCATGGCATCACACAGCTCACAGCAACCTCCAACTCCTGGGCTGAAGCGATTCTCTTGCCTCAGACTCCCGAGTAGCTGGGACTACAGACGCCCGACACAACGCCCAGCAATTTTTTGGTTGCAGTTCAGCCGGGGCCGGGTTTGAATCCGCCACCCTTGTTATATGGGGCAGGCGCCTTACATACTGAGCCACAGGCACCGCCCCTCAGTTAAGTTTTGGACCGTTCTTTCTGATCTGTTCCGTTTTACAGGTGAGCTAGGTAGCCAAACACTGAGGCGCTGACCTCACCTGACCCGAGCCGAGGTTGAAGGGAAGAACGCCTAGGATCTGTCACCGCACTTCCCCGCACCGCCTCCCCACTGGGCTTTGAGAGGACGGATCTGTCCTTCGCGGAACAGCTGCATACAGACACAAAGAAGTTACGGGGCCGGGGGCGGTTGATCTCCACTCTAATGCTAGCATTCTGGGAGGCCGAGGCCGGTGGCGACAGGGACGACCGCCCCCCTCCCCACCATAGTCCCAGCTGTTCGGGAATCTGAAGCAGAAGCATCCCTGGAGCTCAAGAATTCGAGTGTGCTGTGACTTGTGAAGGCGACACCCCGCTCTTCCTATTGAAGGTGGACTGAGAGTGTATGGGCAAAAAAAATCTATCAATAAATAAATATATAATCCCACAGACATATATTGTCCTAGCTGGTTGTGTAGACGTGAATGAAGAAGAGTTGTTTGTTTTTTTTTTTTTTTTTTGACAGAAATGACACACCCCCCTGCGCTCACACGCTGCCCAGTTCGCTCCTTAGCTCTAGTAGTTACACAGGAGGCAAGCAGTGCCTATTGTCAGAAGAACCGTTTCAGAATAAAGGGAGAGAGAGAATGAGTGGGGTAGAGAGGGAGAGCGGGGAGAAAGGGAGGGAAAGAAGGAGAGAGAGAGAGAGCAGATGAACACGAAAGCAGGAACACGGGGTTTGGAGGGGCTAGGCGAGGCTCCGAGCCTCAGGGGGACCAGAACTTATACACGGCCGCCACCTACTGGACTGAGTACGCCAAAGCACCAGGAAGAGACATCTGGTAGACCGACAGGCGCTAAAGTGACAAGATCCCCGGTGTAAGGTCGGCCACGGACGTCTGGGCATCGGAGGGGCACTGGGGAGACCGAAGTTACCTAACACCCACATGTGCTCCACGTGGGTGTCATGCATGCCTGCCTGCCTGGCAAGAGAACACGGGGTGCTCATTCTTCGCTAGCTCGATGTTTCATATGCAGGTGCGGGTGCTGGAGGGGATGTTACCAGGGAAGGAGAGAAAGAAAGGGGAGAGGGAGGGAAGGAGGGAGGGATGCGTGTCGCAGCATCTCCTTTAGTAGTTCATAAGCGTCATGATCATGTGTTCCAGCACACGTGTGAGATGTGGAAAGAGAGAAACAAGGGAAGAAAGAAGAAAAAAGAAACCCCGAAAGTGGTGCCTTTGGCCACGCAGTCACAACAAGTCAGCAACCTGCAGAAATGCAGGACCGGCCCGCTCCGCAGCCAATTGGAGGCCCACAAGAGGTCAGGGTCTGGGGCCTCAGCGGGGGTGGGTGTGTTGGGGGGGTGGGTTGCTCAGTTCAGAAACGCGTGTGCGTTTGAGTGGGCGCAGTCCGTGGCTCAAGGAGTAGGGCGCCGGCCACATATTATACCGTGGGTGTTGGTTCAAGCCCGGACACGGCCAGAACTGGAAAAGAAAGAAGCAAACAAATTTTCGGGAGCTCAACTCAGTGAGCTGAAGCGATCCGCCCACCTAGACCTCGCAAAGTGCTACGATTACAGGCCTGAGCCATCTCACGTCGCCTAGCCTAATTCAATTTAGTTAAATATCATTCTCCCACACCTGGTTTCAGTGTATCTGGAGAGTTGTATGTGTGGCGGGGGGAAGCTATTGTTAAGAATGGAAGAGAACGAGGGCGGGGCCTGTGGCTCAGAGAGCAGGGCGCCGGCCCCATATACCGAGGGTGGTGGGTTCAAACCCAGCCCCGGCCGAACTGCAACAACAAAAATGCCGGGCGTTGTGGCGGCCGCCTGTAGTCCCAGCTACTCGGCAGGCTGAGGCTGGAGAATCGCCTAAGTCCAGGAGTTGGAGGTTGCTGTGAGCTTTGTGATGCCACGGCACTCTACCGAGGGCAATAGAGTGAAACTAACTCTGTCTCTACAGAAAAGAAAAAGAATAGAAGTTGACGGGTGGCGCCGGTGGGTGAACGGAGTAGTGTGCCGGCCCCATACACAGAGGTGGTGGCTGCCGAGAAAAACTGCCCCCTCCTCAAAATCATTTAGTTGAAAGAGTTCGCCTGCGGGCACCCCCGCCCAACACTCCCGCATAAGCGGGAGGTGGCGGGTTCAAACCAAAACCCGGCCAAAAACTGGAAAGGAAATTATCGAGAAAGAAGGTTGGAAGGAAGAGAGGGAGAAAGGGAGGGACAAAGGTTGGATGGAACGAAGCAAGGAAGGAAGGAAGGAAGCAAGGAAAGTCCAAGAGTAAAAGTTGTTCACTGCCTGTGGCTCAGAGGAGTATGGCACCGGCCCCATGTACCAGAGGTGGCGGGTTGAAAACGGGCCCCAGTCAAACACCGCAAAAGAAGGAAAATATTAAAAAAATGAATAGATAAATAAAGAGGCTCGGGTGGGGTGGGGGTGTGGTGCATAGACCAGCCACATCCACCTAGGAGGGGGTGGATTCCAGCCCTGCCTGACAAGCCAAACAACAACGACAACTGCAACAAAGCAAAAATACCCCGGCGTTATGGCTAGCTCATGCAGTCTCAGGTACTTGGGACGCTGAGGCCAGAGAATCCTTAATGCCCAGGAGTTGGAGGTTCTCGTGAGCTGTGACGGTACACCACAGCAATCTACGGAGGTTGTCTCAGTGAGAGTCGGCCTCACCAAAAAAAAGAAAAAAAATCAAATGAACGAAAAAAATAAATAAATAAATATTAAAATCCATCAAATAAAGAAGTAAATAGTCACGTAGCACACTTCCTGCAAGAGAAACCCTACCTCTCCCCCGACACCCGCTTTCCAATGCAGAGAAAATCTTCAGTCGTCAGTTTAGTTTTTTCTTTTCTTTTTTTTTTTTTTTTTTGTAGAGACAGAGTGTCAGTTTATAACCCTCGGGTCCAGTGCCATGGCATCACACAGCTCACAGCAACCTCCAACTCCTGGGCTGAAGCGATTCTCTTGCCTCAGACTCCCGAGTAGCTGGGACTACAGACGCCCGACACAACGCCCAGCAATTTTTTGGTTGCAGTTCAGCCGGGGCCGGGTTTGAATCCGCCACCCTTGTTATATGGGGCAGGCGCCTTACATACTGAGCCACAGGCACCGCCCCTCAGTTAAGTTTTGGACCGTTCTTTCTGATCTGTTCCGTTTTACAGGTGAGCTAGGTAGCCAAACACTGAGGCGCTGACCTCACCTGACCCGAGCCGAGGTTGAAGGGAAGAACGCCTAGGATCTGTCACCGCACTTCCCCGCACCGCCTCCCCACTGGGCTTTGAGAGGACGGATCTGTCCTTCGCGGAACAGCTGCATACAGACACAAAGAAGTTACGGGGCCGGGGGCGGTTGATCTCCACTCTAATGCTAGCATTCTGGGAGGCCGAGGCCGGTGGCGACAGGGACGACCGCCCCCCTCCCCACCATAGTCCCAGCTGTTCGGGAATCTGAAGCAGAAGCATCCCTGGAGCTCAAGAATTCGAGTGTGCTGTGACTTGTGAAGGCGACACCCCGCTCTTCCTATTGAAGGTGGACTGAGAGTGTATGGGCAAAAAAAATCTATGAATAAATAAATATATAATCCCACAGACATATATTGTCCTAGCTGGTTGTGTAGACGTGAATGAAGAAGAGTTGTTTGTTTTTTTTTTTTTTTTTTTGACAGAAATGACACACCCCCCTGCGCTCACACGCTGCCCAGTTCGCTCCTTAGCTCTAGTAGTTACACAGGAGGCAAGCAGTGCCTATTGTCAGAAGAACCGTTTCAGAATAAAGGGAGAGAGAGAATGAGTGGGGTAGAGAGGGAGAGCGGGGAGAAAGGGAGGGAAAGAAGGAGAGAGAGAGAGAGCAGATGAACACGAAAGCAGGAACACGGGGTTTGGAGGGGCTAGGCGAGGCTCCGAGCCTCAGGGGGACCAGAACTTATACACGGCCGCCACCTACTGGACTGAGTACGCCAAAGCACCAGGAAGAGACATCTGGTAGACCGACAGGCGCTAAAGTGACAAGATCCCCGGTGTAAGGTCGGCCACGGACGTCTGGGCATCGGAGGGGCACTGGGGAGACCGAAGTTACCTAACACCCACATGTGCTCCACGTGGGTGTCATGCATGCCTGCCTGCCTGGCAAGAGAACACGGGGTGCTCATTCTTCGCTAGCTCGATGTTTCATATGCAGGTGCGGGTGCTGGAGGGGATGTTACCAGGGAAGGAGAGAAAGAAAGGGGAGAGGGAGGGAAGGAGGGAGGGATGCGTGTCGCAGCATCTCCTTTAGTAGTTCATAAGCGTCATGATCATGTGTTCCAGCACACGTGTGAGATGTGGAAAGAGAGAAACAAGGGAAGAAAGAAGAAAAAAGAAACCCCGAAAGTGGTGCCTTTGGCCACGCAGTCACAACAAGTCAGCAACCTGCAGAAATGCAGGACCGGCCCGCTCCGCAGCCAATTGGAGGCCCACAAGAGGTCAGGGTCTGGGGCCTCAGCGGGGGTGGGTGTGTTGGGGGGGTGGGTTGCTCAGTTCAGAAACGCGTGTGCGTTTGAGTGGGCGCAGTCCGTGGCTCAAGGAGTAGGGCGCCGGCCACATATTATACCGTGGGTGTTGGTTCAAGCCCGGACACGGCCAGAACTGGAAAAGAAAGAAGCAAACAAATTTTCGGGAGCTCAACTCAGTGAGCTGAAGCGATCCGCCCACCTAGACCTCGCAAAGTGCTACGATTACAGGCCTGAGCCATCTCACGTCGCCTAGCCTAATTCAATTTAGTTAAATATCATTCTCCCACACCTGGTTTCAGTGTATCTGGAGAGTTGTATGTGTGGCGGGGGGAAGCTATTGTTAAGAATGGAAGAGAACGAGGGCGGGGCCTGTGGCTCAGAGAGCAGGGCGCCGGCCCCATATACCGAGGGTGGTGGGTTCAAACCCAGCCCCGGCCGAACTGCAACAACAAAAATGCCGGGCGTTGTGGCGGCCGCCTGTAGTCCCAGCTACTCGGCAGGCTGAGGCTGGAGAATCGCCTAAGTCCAGGAGTTGGAGGTTGCTGTGAGCTTTGTGATGCCACGGCACTCTACCGAGGGCAATAGAGTGAAACTAACTCTGTCTCTACAGAAAAGAAAAAGAATAGAAGTTGACGGGTGGCGCCGGTGGGTGAACGGAGTAGTGTGCCGGCCCCATACACAGAGGTGGTGGCTGCCGAGAAAAACTGCCCCCTCCTCAAAATCATTTAGTTGAAAGAGTTCGCCTGCGGGCACCCCCGCCCAACACTCCCGCATAAGCGGGAGGTGGCGGGTTCAAACCAAAACCCGGCCAAAAACTGGAAAGGAAATTATCGAGAAAGAAGGTTGGAAGGAAGAGAGGGAGAAAGGGAGGGACAAAGGTTGGATGGAACGAAGCAAGGAAGGAAGGAAGGAAGCAAGGAAAGTCCAAGAGTAAAAGTTGTTCACTGCCTGTGGCTCAGAGGAGTATGGCACCGGCCCCATGTACCAGAGGTGGCGGGTTGAAAACGGGCCCCAGTCAAACACCGCAAAAGAAGGAAAATATTAAAAAAATGAATAGATAAATAAAGAGGCTCGGGTGGGGTGGGGGTGTGGTGCATAGACCAGCCACATCCACCTAGGAGGGGGTGGATTCCAGCCCTGCCTGACAAGCCAAACAACAACGACAACTGCAACAAAGCAAAAATACCCCGGCGTTATGGCTAGCTCATGCAGTCTCAGGTACTTGGGACGCTGAGGCCAGAGAATCCTTAATGCCCAGGAGTTGGAGGTTCTCGTGAGCTGTGACGGTACACCACAGCAATCTACGGAGGTTGTCTCAGTGAGAGTCGGCCTCACCAAAAAAAAGAAAAAAAATCAAATGAACGAAAAAAATAAATAAATAAATATTAAAATCCATCAAATAAAGAAGTAAATAGTCACGTAGCACACTTCCTGCAAGAGAAACCCTACCTCTCCCCCGACACCCGCTTTCCAATGCAGAGAAAATCTTCAGTCGTCAGTTTAGTTTTTTCTTTTCTTTTTTTTTTTTTTTTTTGTAGAGACAGAGTGTCAGTTTATAACCCTCGGGTCCAGTGCCATGGCATCACACAGCTCACAGCAACCTCCAACTCCTGGGCTGAAGCGATTCTCTTGCCTCAGACTCCCGAGTAGCTGGGACTACAGACGCCCGACACAACGCCCAGCAATTTTTTGGTTGCAGTTCAGCCGGGGCCGGGTTTGAATCCGCCACCCTTGTTATATGGGGCAGGCGCCTTACATACTGAGCCACAGGCACCGCCCCTCAGTTAAGTTTTGGACCGTTCTTTCTGATCTGTTCCGTTTTACAGGTGAGCTAGGTAGCCAAACACTGAGGCGCTGACCTCACCTGACCCGAGCCGAGGTTGAAGGGAAGAACGCCTAGGATCTGTCACCGCACTTCCCCGCACCGCCTCCCCACTGGGCTTTGAGAGGACGGATCTGTCCTTCGCGGAACAGCTGCATACAGACACAAAGAAGTTACGGGGCCGGGGGCGGTTGATCTCCACTCTAATGCTAGCATTCTGGGAGGCCGAGGCCGGTGGCGACAGGGACGACCGCCCCCCTCCCCACCATAGTCCCAGCTGTTCGGGAATCTGAAGCAGAAGCATCCCTGGAGCTCAAGAATTCGAGTGTGCTGTGACTTGTGAAGGCGACACCCCGCTCTTCCTATTGAAGGTGGACTGAGAGTGTATGGGCAAAAAAAATCTATGAATAAATAAATATATAATCCCACAGACATATATTGTCCTAGCTGGTTGTGTAGACGTGAATGAAGAAGAGTTGTTTGTTTTTTTTTTTTTTTTTTGACAGAAATGACACACCCCCCTGCGCTCACACGCTGCCCAGTTCGCTCCTTAGCTCTAGTAGTTACACAGGAGGCAAGCAGTGCCTATTGTCAGAAGAACCGTTTCAGAATAAAGGGAGAGAGAGAATGAGTGGGGTAGAGAGGGAGAGCGGGGAGAAAGGGAGGGAAAGAAGGAGAGAGAGAGAGAGCAGATGAACACGAAAGCAGGAACACGGGGTTTGGAGGGGCTAGGCGAGGCTCCGAGCCTCAGGGGGACCAGAACTTATACACGGCCGCCACCTACTGGACTGAGTACGCCAAAGCACCAGGAAGAGACATCTGGTAGACCGACAGGCGCTAAAGTGACAAGATCCCCGGTGTAAGGTCGGCCACGGACGTCTGGGCATCGGAGGGGCACTGGGGAGACCGAAGTTACCTAACACCCACATGTGCTCCACGTGGGTGTCATGCATGCCTGCCTGCCTGGCAAGAGAACACGGGGTGCTCATTCTTCGCTAGCTCGATGTTTCATATGCAGGTGCGGGTGCTGGAGGGGATGTTACCAGGGAAGGAGAGAAAGAAAGGGGAGAGGGAGGGAAGGAGGGAGGGATGCGTGTCGCAGCATCTCCTTTAGTAGTTCATAAGCGTCATGATCATGTGTTCCAGCACACGTGTGAGATGTGGAAAGAGAGAAACAAGGGAAGAAAGAAGAAAAAAGAAACCCCGAAAGTGGTGCCTTTGGCCACGCAGTCACAACAAGTCAGCAACCTGCAGAAATGCAGGACCGGCCCGCTCCGCAGCCAATTGGAGGCCCACAAGAGGTCAGGGTCTGGGGCCTCAGCGGGGGTGGGTGTGTTGGGGGGGTGGGTTGCTCAGTTCAGAAACGCGTGTGCGTTTGAGTGGGCGCAGTCCGTGGCTCAAGGAGTAGGGCGCCGGCCACATATTATACCGTGGGTGTTGGTTCAAGCCCGGACACGGCCAGAACTGGAAAAGAAAGAAGCAAACAAATTTTCGGGAGCTCAACTCAGTGAGCTGAAGCGATCCGCCCACCTAGACCTCGCAAAGTGCTACGATTACAGGCCTGAGCCATCTCACGTCGCCTAGCCTAATTCAATTTAGTTAAATATCATTCTCCCACACCTGGTTTCAGTGTATCTGGAGAGTTGTATGTGTGGCGGGGGGAAGCTATTGTTAAGAATGGAAGAGAACGAGGGCGGGGCCTGTGGCTCAGAGAGCAGGGCGCCGGCCCCATATACCGAGGGTGGTGGGTTCAAACCCAGCCCCGGCCGAACTGCAACAACAAAAATGCCGGGCGTTGTGGCGGCCGCCTGTAGTCCCAGCTACTCGGCAGGCTGAGGCTGGAGAATCGCCTAAGTCCAGGAGTTGGAGGTTGCTGTGAGCTTTGTGATGCCACGGCACTCTACCGAGGGCAATAGAGTGAAACTAACTCTGTCTCTACAGAAAAGAAAAAGAATAGAAGTTGACGGGTGGCGCCGGTGGGTGAACGGAGTAGTGTGCCGGCCCCATACACAGAGGTGGTGGCTGCCGAGAAAAACTGCCCCCTCCTCAAAATCATTTAGTTGAAAGAGTTCGCCTGCGGGCACCCCCGCCCAACACTCCCGCATAAGCGGGAGGTGGCGGGTTCAAACCAAAACCCGGCCAAAAACTGGAAAGGAAATTATCGAGAAAGAAGGTTGGAAGGAAGAGAGGGAGAAAGGGAGGGACAAAGGTTGGATGGAACGAAGCAAGGAAGGAAGGAAGGAAGCAAGGAAAGTCCAAGAGTAAAAGTTGTTCACTGCCTGTGGCTCAGAGGAGTATGGCACCGGCCCCATGTACCAGAGGTGGCGGGTTGAAAACGGGCCCCAGTCAAACACCGCAAAAGAAGGAAAATATTAAAAAAATGAATAGATAAATAAAGAGGCTCGGGTGGGGTGGGGGTGTGGTGCATAGACCAGCCACATCCACCTAGGAGGGGGTGGATTCCAGCCCTGCCTGACAAGCCAAACAACAACGACAACTGCAACAAAGCAAAAATACCCCGGCGTTATGGCTAGCTCATGCAGTCTCAGGTACTTGGGACGCTGAGGCCAGAGAATCCTTAATGCCCAGGAGTTGGAGGTTCTCGTGAGCTGTGACGGTACACCACAGCAATCTACGGAGGTTGTCTCAGTGAGAGTCGGCCTCACCAAAAAAAAGAAAAAAAATCAAATGAACGAAAAAAATAAATAAATAAATATTAAAATCCATCAAATAAAGAAGTAAATAGTCACGTAGCACACTTCCTGCAAGAGAAACCCTACCTCTCCCCCGACACCCGCTTTCCAATGCAGAGAAAATCTTCAGTCGTCAGTTTAGTTTTTTCTTTTCTTTTTTTTTTTTTTTTTTTGTAGAGACAGAGTGTCAGTTTATAACCCTCGGGTCCAGTGCCATGGCATCACACAGCTCACAGCAACCTCCAACTCCTGGGCTGAAGCGATTCTCTTGCCTCAGACTCCCGAGTAGCTGGGACTACAGACGCCCGACACAACGCCCAGCAATTTTTTGGTTGCAGTTCAGCCGGGGCCGGGTTTGAATCCGCCACCCTTGTTATATGGGGCAGGCGCCTTACATACTGAGCCACAGGCACCGCCCCTCAGTTAAGTTTTGGACCGTTCTTTCTGATCTGTTCCGTTTTACAGGTGAGCTAGGTAGCCAAACACTGAGGCGCTGACCTCACCTGACCCGAGCCGAGGTTGAAGGGAAGAACGCCTAGGATCTGTCACCGCACTTCCCCGCACCGCCTCCCCACTGGGCTTTGAGAGGACGGATCTGTCCTTCGCGGAACAGCTGCATACAGACACAAAGAAGTTACGGGGCCGGGGGCGGTTGATCTCCACTCTAATGCTAGCATTCTGGGAGGCCGAGGCCGGTGGCGACAGGGACGACCGCCCCCCTCCCCACCATAGTCCCAGCTGTTCGGGAATCTGAAGCAGAAGCATCCCTGGAGCTCAAGAATTCGAGTGTGCTGTGACTTGTGAAGGCGACACCCCGCTCTTCCTATTGAAGGTGGACTGAGAGTGTATGGGCAAAAAAAATCTATGAATAAATAAATATATAATCCCACAGACATATATTGTCCTAGCTGGTTGTGTAGACGTGAATGAAGAAGAGTTGTTTGTTTTTTTTTTTTTTTTTTGACAGAAATGACACACCCCCCTGCGCTCAAACGCTGCCCAGTTCGCTCCTTAGCTCTAGTAGTTACACAGGAGGCAAGCAGTGCCTATTGTCAGAAGAACCGTTTCAGAATAAAGGGAGAGAGAGAATGAGTGGGGTAGAGAGGGAGAGCGGGGAGAAAGGGAGGGAAAGAAGGAGAGAGAGAGAGAGCAGATGAACACGAAAGCAGGAACACGGGGTTTGGAGGGGCTAGGCGAGGCTCCGAGCCTCAGGGGGACCAGAACTTATACACGGCCGCCACCTACTGGACTGAGTACGCCAAAGCACCAGGAAGAGACATCTGGTAGACCGACAGGCGCTAAAGTGACAAGATCCCCGGTGTAAGGTCGGCCACGGACGTCTGGGCATCGGAGGGGCACTGGGGAGACCGAAGTTACCTAACACCCACATGTGCTCCACGTGGGTGTCATGCATGCCTGCCTGCCTGGCAAGAGAACACGGGGTGCTCATTCTTCGCTAGCTCGATGTTTCATATGCAGGTGCGGGTGCTGGAGGGGATGTTACCAGGGAAGGAGAGAAAGAAAGGGGAGAGGGAGGGAAGGAGGGAGGGATGCGTGTCGCAGCATCTCCTTTAGTAGTTCATAAGCGTCATGATCATGTGTTCCAGCACACGTGTGAGATGTGGAAAGAGAGAAACAAGGGAAGAAAGAAGAAAAAAGAAACCCCGAAAGTGGTGCCTTTGGCCACGCAGTCACAACAAGTCAGCAACCTGCAGAAATGCAGGACCGGCCCGCTCCGCAGCCAATTGGAGGCCCACAAGAGGTCAGGGTCTGGGGCCTCAGCGGGGGTGGGTGTGTTGGGGGGGTGGGTTGCTCAGTTCAGAAACGCGTGTGCGTTTGAGTGGGCGCAGTCCGTGGCTCAAGGAGTAGGGCGCCGGCCACATATTATACCGTGGGTGTTGGTTCAAGCCCGGACACGGCCAGAACTGGAAAAGAAAGAAGCAAACAAATTTTCGGGAGCTCAACTCAGTGAGCTGAAGCGATCCGCCCACCTAGACCTCGCAAAGTGCTACGATTACAGGCCTGAGCCATCTCACGTCGCCTAGCCTAATTCAATTTAGTTAAATATCATTCTCCCACACCTGGTTTCAGTGTATCTGGAGAGTTGTATGTGTGGCGGGGGGAAGCTATTGTTAAGAATGGAAGAGAACGAGGGCGGGGCCTGTGGCTCAGAGAGCAGGGCGCCGGCCCCATATACCGAGGGTGGTGGGTTCAAACCCAGCCCCGGCCGAACTGCAACAACAAAAATGCCGGGCGTTGTGGCGGCCGCCTGTAGTCCCAGCTACTCGGCAGGCTGAGGCTGGAGAATCGCCTAAGTCCAGGAGTTGGAGGTTGCTGTGAGCTTTGTGATGCCACGGCACTCTACCGAGGGCAATAGAGTGAAACTAACTCTGTCTCTACAGAAAAGAAAAAGAATAGAAGTTGACGGGTGGCGCCGGTGGGTGAACGGAGTAGTGTGCCGGCCCCATACACAGAGGTGGTGGCTGCCGAGAAAAACTGCCCCCTCCTCAAAATCATTTAGTTGAAAGAGTTCGCCTGCGGGCACCCCCGCCCAACACTCCCGCATAAGCGGGAGGTGGCGGGTTCAAACCAAAACCCGGCCAAAAACTGGAAAGGAAATTATCGAGAAAGAAGGTTGGAAGGAAGAGAGGGAGAAAGGGAGGGACAAAGGTTGGATGGAACGAAGCAAGGAAGGAAGGAAGGAAGCAAGGAAAGTCCAAGAGTAAAAGTTGTTCACTGCCTGTGGCTCAGAGGAGTATGGCACCGGCCCCATGTACCAGAGGTGGCGGGTTGAAAACGGGCCCCAGTCAAACACCGCAAAAGAAGGAAAATATTAAAAAAATGAATAGATAAATAAAGAGGCTCGGGTGGGGTGGGGGTGTGGTGCATAGACCAGCCACATCCACCTAGGAGGGGGTGGATTCCAGCCCTGCCTGACAAGCCAAACAACAACGACAACTGCAACAAAGCAAAAATACCCCGGCGTTATGGCTAGCTCATGCAGTCTCAGGTACTTGGGACGCTGAGGCCAGAGAATCCTTAATGCCCAGGAGTTGGAGGTTCTCGTGAGCTGTGACGGTACACCACAGCAATCTACGGAGGTTGTCTCAGTGAGAGTCGGCCTCACCAAAAAAAAGAAAAAAAATCAAATGAACGAAAAAAATAAATAAATAAATATTAAAATCCATCAAATAAAGAAGTAAATAGTCACGTAGCACACTTCCTGCAAGAGAAACCCTACCTCTCCCCCGACACCCGCTTTCCAATGCAGAGAAAATCTTCAGTCGTCAGTTTAGTTTTTTCTTTTCTTTTTTTTTTTTTTTTTTTTTGTAGAGACAGAGTGTCAGTTTATAACCCTCGGGTCCAGTGCCATGGCATCACACAGCTCACAGCAACCTCCAACTCCTGGGCTGAAGCGATTCTCTTGCCTCAGACTCCCGAGTAGCTGGGACTACAGACGCCCGACACAACGCCCAGCAATTTTTTGGTTGCAGTTCAGCCGGGGCCGGGTTTGAATCCGCCACCCTTGTTATATGGGGCAGGCGCCTTACATACTGAGCCACAGGCACCGCCCCTCAGTTAAGTTTTGGACCGTTCTTTCTGATCTGTTCCGTTTTACAGGTGAGCTAGGTAGCCAAACACTGAGGCGCTGACCTCACCTGACCCGAGCCGAGGTTGAAGGGAAGAACGCCTAGGATCTGTCACCGCACTTCCCCGCACCGCCTCCCCACTGGGCTTTGAGAGGACGGATCTGTCCTTCGCGGAACAGCTGCATACAGACACAAAGAAGTTACGGGGCCGGGGGCGGTTGATCTCCACTCTAATGCTAGCATTCTGGGAGGCCGAGGCCGGTGGCGACAGGGACGACCGCCCCCCTCCCCACCATAGTCCCAGCTGTTCGGGAATCTGAAGCAGAAGCATCCCTGGAGCTCAAGAATTCGAGTGTGCTGTGACTTGTGAAGGCGACACCCCGCTCTTCCTATTGAAGGTGGACTGAGAGTGTATGGGCAAAAAAAATCTATGAATAAATAAATATATAATCCCACAGACATATATTGTCCTAGCTGGTTGTGTAGACGTGAATGAAGAAGAGTTGTTTGTTTTTTTTTTTTTTTTTTTGACAGAAATGACACACCCCCCTGCGCTCACACGCTGCCCAGTTCGCTCCTTAGCTCTAGTAGTTACACAGGAGGCAAGCAGTGCCTATTGTCAGAAGAACCGTTTCAGAATAAAGGGAGAGAGAGAATGAGTGGGGTAGAGAGGGAGAGCGGGGAGAAAGGGAGGGAAAGAAGGAGAGAGAGAGAGAGCAGATGAACACGAAAGCAGGAACACGGGGTTTGGAGGGGCTAGGCGAGGCTCCGAGCCTCAGGGGGACCAGAACTTATACACGGCCGCCACCTACTGGACTGAGTACGCCAAAGCACCAGGAAGAGACATCTGGTAGACCGACAGGCGCTAAAGTGACAAGATCCCCGGTGTAAGGTCGGCCACGGACGTCTGGGCATCGGAGGGGCACTGGGGAGACCGAAGTTACCTAACACCCACATGTGCTCCAC
Source organism: Nycticebus coucang (assembly GCF_027406575.1). Taxonomy (NCBI): domain Eukaryota; kingdom Metazoa; phylum Chordata; class Mammalia; order Primates; family Lorisidae; genus Nycticebus; species Nycticebus coucang. The sequence continues at coordinate 148,512,617 of NC_069783.1, read as the reverse complement.
GTGGGTGTCATGCATGCCTGCCTGCCTGGCAAGAGAACACGGGGTGCTCATTCTTCGCTAGCTCGATGTTTCATATGCAGGTGCGGGTGCTGGAGGGGATGTTACCAGGGAAGGAGAGAAAGAAAGGGGAGAGGGAGGGAAGGAGGGAGGGATGCGTGTCGCAGCATCTCCTTTAGTAGTTCATAAGCGTCATGATCATGTGTTCCAGCACACGTGTGAGATGTGGAAAGAGAGAAACAAGGGAAGAAAGAAGAAAAAAGAAACCCCGAAAGTGGTGCCTTTGGCCACGCAGTCACAACAAGTCAGCAACCTGCAGAAATGCAGGACCGGCCCGCTCCGCAGCCAATTGGAGGCCCACAAGAGGTCAGGGTCTGGGGCCTCAGCGGGGGTGGGTGTGTTGGGGGGGTGGGTTGCTCAGTTCAGAAACGCGTGTGCGTTTGAGTGGGCGCAGTCCGTGGCTCAAGGAGTAGGGCGCCGGCCACATATTATACCGTGGGTGTTGGTTCAAGCCCGGACACGGCCAGAACTGGAAAAGAAAGAAGCAAACAAATTTTCGGGAGCTCAACTCAGTGAGCTGAAGCGATCCGCCCACCTAGACCTCGCAAAGTGCTACGATTACAGGCCTGAGCCATCTCACGTCGCCTAGCCTAATTCAATTTAGTTAAATATCATTCTCCCACACCTGGTTTCAGTGTATCTGGAGAGTTGTATGTGTGGCGGGGGGAAGCTATTGTTAAGAATGGAAGAGAACGAGGGCGGGGCCTGTGGCTCAGAGAGCAGGGCGCCGGCCCCATATACCGAGGGTGGTGGGTTCAAACCCAGCCCCGGCCGAACTGCAACAACAAAAATGCCGGGCGTTGTGGCGGCCGCCTGTAGTCCCAGCTACTCGGCAGGCTGAGGCTGGAGAATCGCCTAAGTCCAGGAGTTGGAGGTTGCTGTGAGCTTTGTGATGCCACGGCACTCTACCGAGGGCAATAGAGTGAAACTAACTCTGTCTCTACAGAAAAGAAAAAGAATAGAAGTTGACGGGTGGCGCCGGTGGGTGAACGGAGTAGTGTGCCGGCCCCATACACAGAGGTGGTGGCTGCCGAGAAAAACTGCCCCCTCCTCAAAATCATTTAGTTGAAAGAGTTCGCCTGCGGGCACCCCCGCCCAACACTCCCGCATAAGCGGGAGGTGGCGGGTTCAAACCAAAACCCGGCCAAAAACTGGAAAGGAAATTATCGAGAAAGAAGGTTGGAAGGAAGAGAGGGAGAAAGGGAGGGACAAAGGTTGGATGGAACGAAGCAAGGAAGGAAGGAAGGAAGCAAGGAAAGTCCAAGAGTAAAAGTTGTTCACTGCCTGTGGCTCAGAGGAGTATGGCACCGGCCCCATGTACCAGAGGTGGCGGGTTGAAAACGGGCCCCAGTCAAACACCGCAAAAGAAGGAAAATATTAAAAAAATGAATAGATAAATAAAGAGGCTCGGGTGGGGTGGGGGTGTGGTGCATAGACCAGCCACATCCACCTAGGAGGGGGTGGATTCCAGCCCTGCCTGACAAGCCAAACAACAACGACAACTGCAACAAAGCAAAAATACCCCGGCGTTATGGCTAGCTCATGCAGTCTCAGGTACTTGGGACGCTGAGGCCAGAGAATCCTTAATGCCCAGGAGTTGGAGGTTCTCGTGAGCTGTGACGGTACACCACAGCAATCTACGGAGGTTGTCTCAGTGAGAGTCGGCCTCACCAAAAAAAAGAAAAAAAATCAAATGAACGAAAAAAATAAATAAATAAATATTAAAATCCATCAAATAAAGAAGTAAATAGTCACGTAGCACACTTCCTGCAAGAGAAACCCTACCTCTCCCCCGACACCCGCTTTCCAATGCAGAGAAAATCTTCAGTCGTCAGTTTAGTTTTTTCTTTTCTTTTTTTTTTTTTTTTTTTGTAGAGACAGAGTGTCAGTTTATAACCCTCGGGTCCAGTGCCATGGCATCACACAGCTCACAGCAACCTCCAACTCCTGCGCTGAAGCGATTCTCTTGCCTCAGACTCCCGAGTACCTGGGACTACAGACGCCCGACACAACGCCCAGCAATTTTTTGGTTGCAGTTCAGCCGGGGCCGGGTTTGAATCCGCCACCCTTGTTATATGGGGCAGGCGCCTTACATACTGAGCCACAGGCACCGCCCCTCAGTTAAGTTTTGGACCGTTCTTTCTGATCTGTTCCGTTTTACAGGTGAGCTAGGTAGCCAAACACTGAGGCGCTGACCTCACCTGACCCGAGCCGAGGTTGAAGGGAAGAACGCCTAGGATCTGTCACCGCACTTCCCCGCACCGCCTCCCCACTGGGCTTTGAGAGGACGGATCTGTCCTTCGCGGAACAGCTGCATACAGACACAAAGAAGTTACGGGGCCGGGGGCGGTTGATCTCCACTCTAATGCTAGCATTCTGGGAGGCCGAGGCCGGTGGCGACAGGGACGACCGCCCCCCTCCCCACCATAGTCCCAGCTGTTCGGGAATCTGAAGCAGAAGCATCCCTGGAGCTCAAGAATTCGAGTGTGCTGTGACTTGTGAAGGCGACACCCCGCTCTTCCTATTGAAGGTGGACTGAGAGTGTATGGGCAAAAAAAATCTATGAATAAATAAATATATAATCCCACAGACATATATTGTCCTAGCTGGTTGTGTAGACGTGAATGAAGAAGAGTTGTTTGTTTTTTTTTTTTTTGACAGAAATGACACACCCCCCTGCGCTCACACGCTGCCCAGTTCGCTCCTTAGCTCTAGTAGTTACACAGGAGGCAAGCAGTGCCTATTGTCAGAAGAACCGTTTCAGAATAAAGGGAGAGAGAGAATGAGTGGGGTAGAGAGGGAGAGCGGGGAGAAAGGGAGGGAAAGAAGGAGAGAGAGAGAGAGCAGATGAACACGAAAGCAGGAACACGGGGTTTGGAGGGGCTAGGCGAGGCTCCGAGCCTCAGGGGGACCAGAACTTATACACGGCCGCCACCTACTGGACTGAGTACGCCAAAGCACCAGGAAGAGACATCTGGTAGACCGACAGGCGCTAAAGTGACAAGATCCCCGGTGTAAGGTCGGCCACGGACGTCTGGGCATCGGAGGGGCACTGGGGAGACCGAAGATACCTAACACCCACATGTGCTCCACGTGGGTGTCATGCATGCCTGCCTGCCTGGCAAGAGAACACGGGGTGCTCATTCTTCGCTAGCTCGATGTTTCAGACGCAGGTGCGGGTGCTGGAGGGGATGTTACCAGGGAAGGAGAGAAAGAAAGGGGAGAGGGAGGGAAGGAGGGAGGGATGCGTGTCGCAGCATCTCCTTTAGTAGTTCATAAGCGTCATGATCATGTGTTCCAGCACACGTGTGAGATGTGGAAAGAGAGAAACAAGAGAAGAAAGAAGAAAAAAGAAACCCCGAAAGTGGTGCCTTTGGCCACGCAGTCACAACAAGTCAGCAACCTGCAGAAATGCAGGACCGGCCCGCTCCGCAGCCAATTGGAGGCCCACAAGAGGTCAGGGTCTGGGGCCTCAGCGGGGGTGGGTGTGTTGGGGGGGTGGGTTGCTCAGTTCAGAAACGCGTGTGCGTTTGAGTGGGCGCAGTCCGTGGCTCAAGGAGTAGGGCGCCGGCCACATATTATACCGTGGGTGTTGGTTCAAGCCCGGACTCGGCCAGAACTGGAAAAGAAAGAAACAAACAAATTTTCGGGAGCTCAACTCAGTGAGCTGAAGCGATCCGCCCACCTAGACCTCGCAAAGTGCTACGATTACAGGCCTGAGCCATCTCACGTCGCCTAGCCTAATTCAATTTAGTTAAATATCATTCTCCCACACCTGGTTTCAGTGTATCTGGAGAGTTGTATGTGTGGCGGGGGGAAGCTATTGTTAAGAATGGAAGAGAACGAGGGCGGGGCCTGTGGCTCAGAGAGCAGGGCGCCGGCCCCATATACCGAGGGTGGTGGGTTCAAACCCAGCCCCGGCCGAACTGCAACAACAAAAATGCCGGGCGTTGTGGCGGCCGCCTGTAGTCCCAGCTACTCGGCAGGCTGAGGCTGGAGAATCGCCTAAGTCCAGGAGTTGGAGGTTGCTGTGAGCTTTGTGATGCCACGGCACTCTACCGAGGGCAATAGAGTGAAACTAACTCTGTCTCTACAGAAAAGAAAAAGAATAGAAGTTGACGGGTGGCGCCGGTGGGTGAACGGAGTAGTGTGCCGGCCCCATACACAGAGGTGGTGGCTGCCGAGAAAAACTGCCCCCTCCTCAAAATCATTTAGTTGAAAGAGTTCGCCTGCGGGCACCCCCGCCCAACACTCCCGCATAAGCGGGAGGTGGCGGGTTCAAACCAAAACCCGGCCAAAAACTGGAAAGGAAATAATCGAGAAAGAAGGTTGGAAGGAAGAGAGGGAGAAAGGGAGGGAGAAAGGTTTGGATGGAACGAAGCAAGGAAGGAAGGAAGGATGGAAGGAAGGAAGGAAAATCCAAGAGTAAAAGTTGTTCACTGCCTGTGGCTCAGAGGAGTATGGCACCGGCCCCATGTACCAGAGGTGGCGGGTTGAAAACGGGCCCCAGTCAAACACCCCAAAAGAAGGAAAATATTAAAAAAATGAATAGATAAATAAAGAGGCTCGGGTGTGGTGGGGGTGTGGTGCATAGACCAGCCACATCCACCGAGGAGGGGGCGGATTCCAGCCCTGCCTGACAAGCCAAACAACAATGACAACTGCAACAAAGCAAAAATACCCCGGCGTTGTGGCTAGCTCATGCAGTCTCAGGTACTTGGGACGCTGAGGCCAGAGAATCCTTAATGCCCAGGAGTTGGAGGTTCTCGTCAGCTGTGACAGCACACCACAGCAATCTACGTAGGTTGTATCAGTGAGAGTCGGCCTCACCAAAAAAAAGAAATAAAATCAAATGAACGAAAATAATAAATAAATAAATATTAAAATCCATCAAATAAAGAAGTAAATAGTCACGTAGCACATTTCCTGGAAGAGAAACCCTACCTCTCCCCCGACACCCGCTTTCCAATTCAGAGAAAATCTTCAGTCGTCAGTTTTGTTTTTTCTTTTTTTTTTTTTTTTTTTTTGTAGAGACAGAGTGTCACTTTATAACCCTCGGGTCCAGTGCCATGGCATCACACAGCTCACAGCAACCTCCAACTCCTGGGCTTAAGCGATTCTCTTGCCTCAGCCTCCCGAGTAGCTGGGACTACAGACGCCCGCCACAACGCCCAGCAATTTTTTGGTTGCAGTTCAGCCGGGGCCGGGTTTGAATCCACCACCCTCGTTATATGGGGCAGGCGCCTTACAGACTGAGCCACAGGCAGCGCCCCTCAGTTAAGTTTTGGACCGTTCCTTCTGATCAGTTCCGTTTTACAGGAGAGCTAGGTAGCCAAACACTGAGGCGCTGACCTCACCTGACCCGAGCCGAGGTTGAAGGGAAGAACGCCTAGGATCTGCCCCGCCCTTCCCCGCACCGCCTCCCCACTGGGCTTTGAGAGGACGGATCTGTCCTTCGCGGAACAGCTGCATACAGACACAAAGAAGTTACGGGTCCGGGGGCGGTTGATCTCCACTCTAATGCTAGCATTCTGGGAGGCCGAGGCCGGTGGAGACAGGGACGACCGCCCCCCTCCCCACCATAGTCCCAGCTGTTCGGGAATCTGAAGCAGAAGCATCCCTGGAGCTCAAGAATTCGAGTGTGCTGTGACTTGTGAAGGCGACACCCCGCTCTTCCTATTGAAGGTGGACTGAGAGTGTATGGGCAAAAAAAATCTATGAATAAATAAATATATAATCCCACAGACATATATTGTCCTAGGTGGTTTTGTAGACGTGAAATGAAGAAGAGTTGTTTGTTTGTTTTTTTTTTTTTTTGCCAGAAATGACACACCCCCCTGCGCTCACATGCTGCCCAGTTCGCTCCTTAGCTCTAGTAGTTACACAGGAGGCAAGCAGTGCCTATTGTCAGAAGAACCGTTTCAGAATAAAGGGAGAGAGAGAATGAGTGGGGTAGAGAGGGAGAGCGGGGAGAAAGGGAGGGAAAGAAGGAGAGAGAGAGAGAGAGCAGATGAACACGAAAGCAGGAACACGGGGTTTGGAGGGGCTAGGCTAGGCTCCGAGCCTCAGGGGGACCAGAACTTATACACGGCCGCCACCTACTGGACTGAGTACGCCAAAGCACCAGGAAGAGACATCTGGTAGACCGACAGGCGCTAAAGTGACAAGATCCCCGGTGTAAGGTCGGCCACGGACGTCTGGGCATCGGAGGGGCACTGGGGAGACCGAAGTTACCTAACACCCACATGTGCTCCACGTGGGTGTCATGCATGCCTGCCTGCCTGGCAAGAGAACACGGGGTGCTCATTCTTCGCTAGCTCGATGTTTCATACGCAGGTGCGGGTGCTGGAGGGGATGTTACCAGGGAAGGAGAGAAAGAAAGGGGAGAGGGAGGGAAGGAGGGAGGGATGCGTGTCGCAGCATCTCCTTTAGTAGTTCATAAGCGTCATGATCATGTGTTCCAGCACACGTGTGAGATGTGGAAAGTGAGAAACAAGGGAAGAAAGAAGAAAAAAGAAACCCCGAAAGTGGTTCCTTTGGCCACGCAGTCACAACAAGTCAGCAACCTGCAGAAATGCAGGACCGGCCCGCTCCGCAGCCAATTGGAGGCCCACAAGGGTCAGGGTCTGGGGCCTCAGCGGGGGTGGGTGTGTTGGGGGGGTAGGTTGCTCAGTTCAGAAAAGCGTGTGCGTTTGAGTGGGCGCAGTCCGTGGCTCAAGGCGTAGGGCGCCGGCCCCATATTATACCGTGGGTATTGCTTCAAGCCCGGACTCACCCAGAACTGGAAAACAAAGAAACAAACAAATTTTCGGGAGCTCAACTCAGTGAGCTGAAGCGATCCACCCACCTAGACCTCGCAAAGTGCTACGATTACAGGCCTGAGCCATCTCACGTGGCCCAGCCTAATTGAATTTAGTTAAATATCATTCTCCCACACCTGGTTTCAGTGTATCTGGAGAGTTGTATGTGTGGCGGGGGGAAGCTATTGTTAAGAATGGAAGAGAACGAGGGTGGGGCCTGTGGCTCAGAGAGTAGGGCGCCGGCCCCATATACCGAGGGTGGTGGGTTCAAACCCAGCCCCGGCCGAACTGCAACAACAAAAAAGCCGGGCGTTGTGGCGGGCGCCTGTAGTCCCAGATACTCGGCAGGCTGAGGCTGGAGAATCGCCTAAGTCCAGGAGTTGGAGGTTGCTGTGAGCTGTGTGGCGCCGCGGCACTCTACCGTGGGCAATAGAGTGAAACTCTGTCTCTACGGAAAAGAAAAAGAATAGAAGTTGACGGGTGGCGCCTGTGGGTGATCGGAGTAGTGTGCCGGCCCCATATACAGAGGTGGTGGCTGGCGAGAAAAACTGCCCCCTCCTCAAAATCATTTATTTGAAAGAGTTCGCCTGCGGGCACCCCCGCCCAACACTCCCGCATAAGCGGGAGGTGGCGGGTTCAAACCAAGCCCCGGCCAAAAACTGGAAAGGAAATAATCGAGAAAGAAGGTTGGAAGGAAGAGAGGGAGAAAGGGAGGGAGAAAAGTTTGGATGGAACGAAGCAAGGAAGGAAGGAAGGAAGGAAGGAATGAAGGAAGGAAGGAGGGAAGGAAGGAAAATCCAAGTGTAAAAGTTGTTCACTGCCTGTGGGTCAGAGGACTAGGGCACCGGCCCCATGTACCGGAGGTGGCGGTTTGAAAACGGACCCCAGTCAAACACCGCGAAAGAAGGAAAATATTAAGAAAATGAATAGATAAATAAAGAGGCTCGGGTGGGGTGGGGTGTGGTGCATAGACCAGTGGTTAAGGCACCAACCACATCCACCGAGGAGGGGGCGGATTCCAGCCCTGCCTGACAAGCTAAACAACAATGACGACTGCAACAAAGCAAAAATACCCCGGCGTTGTGGCTGGCTCATGCAGTCTCAGGTACATGGGACGTTGAGGCCAGGGAATGCTTAATGCCCAGGAGTTGGAGGTTCTTGAGGGCTGTGACAGCACACCACAGCAATCTACGGAGGTTGTCTCAGTGAGAGTTGGCCTCACTAGAAAAAAGGAAAAAAAATCAAATGAACGAAAAAATAAATAAATAAATATTAAAATCCAAAAATAAAGAGGTAAATAGTCACGTAGCACAGTTCCTGGAAGAGAAACCCTAACTCTCCCCCCGAAACCCGCTTTCCAGTCCAGAGAAAAACTTCAGTCTTCAGTTTAGTTTTTTTTTTTTTTTTTTTTTTTTGTAGAGACAGAGTGTCACTTTATAACCCTCGGGTCCAGTGCCATGGCATCACACAGCTCACAGCAACCTCCAACTCCTGGGCTGAAGCGATTCTCTTGCCTCAGCCTCCCGAGTAGCTGGGACTACAGACGCCCGCCACAACGCCCAGCAATTTTTTGGTTGCAGTTCAGCCGGGGCCGGGTTTGAATCCACCACCCTCGTTATATGGGGCAGGCGCCTTACAGACTGAGCCACAGGCACCGCCCCTCAGTTAAGTTTTGGACGGTTCTTTCTGATCTGATCCGTTTTACAGGAGAGCTAGGTAGCCAAACACTGAGGCGCTGACCTCACCTGACCCGAGCCGAGGTTGGAGGGAAGAACGCCTAGGATCTGTACCCGCCCTTCCCCGCACCGCCTCCCCACTGGGCTTTGAGAGGACGGATCTGTCCTTCGCGGAACAGCTGCATACAGACACAAAGAAGTTACCGGGCCGGGGCGGTTGATCTCCACTCTAATGCTAGCATTCTGGGAGGCCGAGGCCGGTGGAGACAGGGACGACCGCCCCCCTCCCCACCATAGTCCCAGCTGTGCGGGAATCTGAAGCAGAAGCATCCCTGGAGCTCAAGAATTCGAGTGTTCTGTGACTTGTGAATGGCGAGACCCCGCTCTTCCTATTGCAGGTGGACTGAGAGTGTATGGGCAAAAAAAATCTATGAATAAATAAATATATAATCCCACAGACATATATTCTCCTAGCTGGTTGTGTAGACGTGAATGAAGAAGAGTTGTTTGTTTGTTTTTATTTTTTTTTTTACAGAAATGACACACCCCCCTGCGCTCACACCCTGCCCAGTTCGCTCCTTAGCTCTAGTAGTTACACAGGAGGCAAGCAGTGCCTATTGTCAGAAGAACCGTTTCAGAATAAAGGGAGAGAGAGAATGAGTGGGGTAGAGAGGGAGAGCGGGGAGAAAGGGAGGGAAAGAAGGAGAGAGAGAGAGAGCAGATGAACACGAAAGCAGGAACACGGGGTTTGGAGGGGCTAGGCGAGGCTCCGAGCCTCAGGGGGACCAGAACTTATACACGGCCGCCACCTACTGGACTGAGTACGCCAAAGCACCTTGAAGAGACATCTGGTAGACCGACAGGCGCTAAAGTGACAAGATACCCGGTGTAAAGTCGGCCACGGAAGTCTGGGCATCGGAGGGGCACTGGGGAGACCGAAGTTACCTAACACCCACATGTGCTCCACGTGGGTGTCATGCATGCCTGCCTGCCTGGCAAGAGAACACGGGCTGCTCATTCTTCGCTAGCTCGTTGTTTCATACGCAGGTGCGGGGGCCTGGAGGGGATCTTACCAGGGAAGGAGAGAAAGAAAGGGGAGAGGGAGGGAAGGAGGGAGGGATGCTTGTCGCAGCATCTCCTTTAGTAGTTCATAAGCGTCATGATCATGTGTTCCAGCACACGTGTGAGATGTGGAAAGAGAGAAACAAGGGAAGAAAGAAGAAAAAAAAAACCCCAAATGTGGTGCCTTTGGCCACGCAGTCACAACAAGTCAGCAACCTGCAGAAATGCAGGACCGGCACGCTCCGCAGCCAATTGGAGGCCCACAAGAGGTCAGGGTCTGGGGCCTCAGCGGGGGTGGGTGTGTTGGGGGGTGGGTGGCTCAGTTCAGAAACGCGTGTGCGTTTGAGTGGGCGCAGTCCGTGGCTCAAGGAGTAGGGCGCCGGCCACATATTATACCGTGGGTGTTGGTTCAAGCCCGGACTCGGCCAGAACTGGAAAAGAAAGAAACAAACAAATTTTCGGGAGCTCAACTCAGTGAGCTGAAGCGATCCGCCCACCTAGACCTCGCAAAGTGCTACGATTACAGGCCTGAGCCATCTCACGTCGCCTAGCCTAATTCAATTTAGTTAAATATCATTCTCCCACACCTGGTTTCAGTGTATCTGGAGAGTTGTATGTGTGGCGGGGGGAAGCTATTGTTAAGAATGGAAGAGAACGAGGGCGGGGCCTGTGGCTCAGAGAGCAGGGCGCCGGCCCCATATACCGAGGGTGGTGGGTTCAAACCCAGCCCCGGCCGAACTGCAACAACAAAAATGCCGGGCGTTGTGGCGGCCGCCTGTAGTCCCAGCTACTCGGCAGGCTGAGGCTGGAGAATCGCCTAAGTCCAGGAGTTGGAGGTTGCTGTGAGCTTTGTGATGCCACGGCACTCTACCGAGGGCAATAGAGTGAAACTAACTCTGTCTCTACAGAAAAGAAAAAGAATAGAAGTTGACGGGTGGCGCCGGTGGGTGAACGGAGTAGTGTGCCGGCCCCATACACAGAGGTGGTGGCTGCCGAGAAAAACTGCCCCCTCCTCAAAATCATTTAGTTGAAAGAGTTCGCCTGCGGGCACCCCCGCCCAACACTCCCGCATAAGCGGGAGGTGGCGGGTTCAAACCAAAACCCGGCCAAAAACTGGAAAGGAAATTATCGAGAAAGAAGGTTGGAAGGAAGAGAGGGAGAAAGGGAGGGACAAAGGTTGGATGGAACGAAGCAAGGAAGGAAGGAAGGAAGCAAGGAAAGTCCAAGAGTAAAAGTTGTTCACTGCCTGTGGCTCAGAGGAGTATGGCACCGGCCCCATGTACCAGAGGTGGCGGGTTGAAAACGGGCCCCAGTCAAACACCGCAAAAGAAGGAAAATATTAAAAAAATGAATATATAAATAAAGAGGCTCGGGTGGGGTGGGGGTGTGGTGCATAGACCAGCCACATCCACCTAGGAGGGGGTGGATTCCAGCCCTGCCTGACAAGCCAAACAACAACGACAACTGCAACAAAGCAAAAATACCCCGGCGTTATGGCTAGCTCATGCAGTCTCAGGTACTTGGGACGCTGAGGCCAGAGAATCCTTAATGCCCAGGAGTTGGAGGTTCTCGTGAGCTGTGACGGTACACCACAGCAATCTACGGAGGTTGTCTCAGTGAGAGTCGGCCTCACCAAAAAAAAGAAAAAAAATCAAATGAACGAAAAAAATAAATAAATATATATTAAAATCCATCAAATAAAGTAAATAGTCACGTAGCACACTTCCTGCAAGAGAAACCCTACCTCTCCCCCGACACCCGCTTTCCAATGCAGAGAAAATCTTCAGTCGTCAGTTTAGTTTTTTCTTTTTTTTTTTTTTTTTTTGTAGAGACAGAGTGTCAGTTTATAACCCTCGGGTCCAGTGCCATGGCATCACACAGCTCACAGCAACCTCCAACTCCTGGGCTGAAGCGATTCTCTTGCCTCAGCCTCCCGAGTAGCTGGGACTACAGACGCCCGCCACAACGCCCAGCAATTTTTTGGTTGCAGTTCAGCCGGGGCCGGGTTTGAATCCGCCACCCTCGTTATATGGGGCTGGCGTCTTACAGACTGAGCCACAGGCACCGCCCCTCAGTTAAGTTTTGGACCGATCTTTCTGATCTGCTCCGTTTTACAGGAGAGCTAGTTAGCCAAACACTGAGGCGCTGACCTCACCTGACCCGAGCCGAGGTTGGAGGGAAGAACGCCTAGGATCTGTCCCCGCCCTTCCCCGCACCGCCTCCCCACTGGGCTTTGAGAGGACGGATCTGTCCTTGGCGGAACAGCTGCATGCAGACACAAAGAAGTTATGGGGCTGGGGGCGGTTGATCTCCACTCTAAAGCTAGCATTCTGGGAGGCCGAGGCCGGTGGAGACAGGGACGACCGCCCCCCTCCCCACCATAGTCCCAGCTGTTCGGGAATCTGAAGGATAAGCATCCCTGGAGCTCAAGAATTCGAGTATGCTGTGACTTGTGAATGGCGAGACCCCGCTCTTCCTGTTGAAGGTAGACTGAGAGTGTACGGGAAAAAAAAAAATCTATGAATAAATAAATATATAATCCCACAGACATATAGTGTCCTAGCTGATAGTGTGCACGTGAATGAAGAAGAGTTGTTTTTTTTTTGTTGTTGTTGATATAAATGACACACCCCCTAGGCTCACACGCTGCCCAGTTCGCTCCTCATCTCTAATCGTTACACAGGAGGCAAGCAGTGCCTATTGTCAGAAGAACCGTTTCAGAATAAAAGGAGAGGGAGAATGAGGGGGGTAGAGAGAGAGAGGGGGGAGAAAGGGTGGGGTAGAAGGAGAGAGAGAGAGGGAGAAAGCGAGAGGGCAGACGAACACGAAAGCAGGAACACGGGGTTTGGAGGGGCTAGACGAGGCTCCGAGCCTCAGGGCGACCAGAAGTTATACACGGCCGGCACCTGCTGGACTGAGTCAGCTAAAGCACGCAGAAGAGACATCTGGTAGACCAACAGGAGTTAAGGTGACAAGATCCCCGGTCTAAGGTCGGCCACGGACGTCTGGGCATCGGAGGGGCACTGGGGAGACCGAAGTTACCTAACACCAACATTTGGTCCACGTGGGTGTCGTGTATGCCTGCCTGCCTGGCAAGAGAACACGGGGTGCTCATTCTTCGCTAGCTCGATGTTTCATACGCAGGTGCGGGTGCTGGAGGGGATGTTACCAGGGAAGGAGAGAAAGAAAGGGGAGAGGGAGGGAAGGAGGGAGGGATGCGTGTCGCAGCATCTCCTTTAGTAGTTCATAAGCGTCATGATCATGTGTTCCAGCACACGTGTGAGATGTGGAAAGAGAGAAACAAGGGAAGAAAGAAGAAAAAAGAAACCCGAAAGTGGTGCCTTTGGCCACGCAGTCACAACAAGGAATCAACTGTGTTCTATAGCACTATAGGATAAGTTTAATTAAAAGCAAAATATTAATTCCAAACAGCTAGAAGGAGACTAGCAAATGTTCCAAACACAAAGAAATGATACAACTTTGAAAGGATGGATATGCTAATTATGCCAGTCAGATCACTGTATATTAAATTTATCAAGACGTCACTAGGCAACCCATGAATATTTTAAAACTATTGTGTGCAGCAATATAAAATGATTAATTAAAGAAAATACCCTCAAGTTTTTATCTGGACAAAGATAAAGTTAAACAGAATGTCACTGCACATCCCATGCCTCACTGCCCCATCTCTAGATCTCTGTGATTCATTTCCCTGGAACCAACAATTAGCCGCCTCTAATTCACTTCCACAGCTGCACTATTCCTGAAAATTATAGGTAAAACCTGGGTGTTCCTCACTGTCCAGGTCTGAGGCACTCACTCTCCCTGTGTCTCTGATGATTCCTCAAGGCCATGTTGCAGCAGCTGGGAAAAGAGGGGGCTGGTGCTGTTGAGGATGGAGGTCAGGGAGCATGAGAGGCCAAGGCTACCTCCAGCATCAGGCCTCCCAGTCCAGGGGCCGCAGGAAGGTGCAAGCACTGGGTGGTGCCTAGACGCCATGGCCATGAGGCATAAGACTCATTACAACATAAAGTGTCATCTGGAACGTTGATGTCCTGACCTACTTACATATAAACATGTGGAGGTTCCTGCATTGTTCTGGTGATCTGAAAATGATCTAATGTATAATTTTAGTCTTAAGATTAAACGTAGAGAACATCAGCTAGAACCTGATATTTGTCCAAGGGAAATGGTGCTGCTGTACCATCTTTGGGGAGGACCCTTGTCATCCTGCAGACGTAGAGAACTGGAGAGGACAGAACCTTGTAGGAGGTCACAGCTGCACAGTCACTGTGGAGAGAAGCTGAGGATTTAAACACTGTGGCTGTTTACTCCTCAGGTCCCTCTGTCTGTCCACTAACGCCCCCTCACCTCCTAGGAAGCAGTGTGGAAGGAGGAGGATGGGTGGTATGAATTGTGGTCATGTTCCCTTCTTGCTGAAAATGCTCCTGTGTGTCAGGGAGGAGAAAATTCACTGACGTCTCATCAAATTCTCAATGGGCCTAAAACACAGAACCCCTGTGCTGGCCTGAGCCCTGTACCTGCTGTGTTTCTATTCGCCATGGAAATGAACACCTTCTGCTGTTCTGTCTCAGTTACTTGTTTAATATGCAGGCAGGTTATTTCCCATCTCAGGAAACTGGACCTCAGCTACAAGAGGACAGATCCGTCCTCTCAAAGCCCAGTGGGGAGGCGGTGCGTGGAAGGGCGGGGACAGATCCTAGGCGTTCTTCCCTTCAACCTCGGCTCGGGTCAGGTGAGGTCAGCGCCTCAGTGTTTGGCTACCTAGCTCTCCTGTAAAACGGAACAGATCAGAAAGAACGGTCCAAAACTTAACTGAGGGGCGGTGCCTGTGGCTCAGTCTGTAAGGCGCCTGCCCCATATAACGAGGGTGGCGGATTCAAACCCGGCCCCGGCTGAACTGCAACCAAAAAATTGCTGGGCGTTGTGGCGGGCGTCTTTAGTCCCAGCTACTCGGGAGGCTGAGGCAAGAGAATCGCTTAAGCCCAGGAGTTGTAGGTTGCTGTGAGCTGTGTGATGCCATGGCACTGGACCCGAGGGTTATAAAGTGACACTCTGTCTCTACAAAAAAAAAAAAAAAAAAACTAAACTGACGACTGAAGATTTTCTCTGAATTGGAAAGCGGGTGTAGGGGGAGAGATACGGTTTCTCTTCCAGGAAGTGTGCTACGTGACTATTTACTTCTTCATTTGATGGATTTTAATATTTATTTATATATTTTTTTCGTTCATTTGATTTTTTTTCTTTTTTTTGGTGAGGCCGACTCTCACTGAGACAACCTCCGTAGATTGCTGTGGTGTGCTGTCACAGCTCACGAGAACCTCCAACTCTTGGGCATTAAGGATTCTCTGGCCTCAGCGTCCCAAGTACCTGAGACTGCATGAGCTAGCCACAACGCCGGGGTATTTTTGCTTTGTTGCAGTTGTCATTGTTGTTTGGCTTGTCAGGCAGGGCTGGAATCCGCCCCCTCCTCGGTGGATGTGGCTGGTCTATGCACCACCCCCCCCCCCACCCCACCCGAGCCTCTTTATTTATCTATTCATTTTTTTAATATTTTCCTTCTTTTGCGGTGTTTGACTGGGGCCAGTTTTCAACCCGCCACCTCTGGTACATGGGGCCGGTGCCATACTCCTCTGAGCCACAGGCAGTGAACAACTTTTACTCTTGGATTTTCCTTGCTTCCTTCCTTCCTTGCTTCGTTCCATCCAACCTTTGTCCCTCCCTTTCTCCCTCTCTTCCTTCCAACCTTCTTTCTCGATAATTTCCTTTCCAGTTTTTGGCCGGGTTTTGGTTTGAACCCGCCACCTCCCGCTTATGCGGGAGTGTTGGGCGGGGGTGCCCGCAGGCGAACTCTTTCAACTAAATGATTTTGAGGAGGGGGCAGTTTTTCTCGCCAGCCACCACCTGTGTATATGGGGCCGGCACACTACTCCGTTCACCCACCGGCGCCACCCGTCAACTTCTATTCTTTTTCTTTTCTGTAGAGACAGAGTTAGTTTCACTCTATTGCCCTCGGTAGAGTGCCGTGGCATCACAAAGCTCACAGCAACCTCCAACTCCTGGACTTAGGCGATTCTCCAGCCTCAGCCTGCCGAGTAGCTGGGACTACAGGCGCCCGCCACAACGTCCGGCTTTTTTGTTGTTGCAGTTCGGCCGGGGCTGGGTTTGAAACCACCACCCTCGGTATATTGGGCCGGCGCCCTGCTCTCTGAGGTCTATTGTAGATATAGTTGAGGCAAAGGGAGGCCAGTGGAGAGAAGGGGAGGAGATGAGATGGAAGAGTGAGCTGAGCAGTTACAAGATTTCCTCCAACAATGTGACAAAATGGGGAAGCTCTGAGAGTCAGCTTTTGATTTCCAATCTTCCGAGTGCCAAGTCTGTCTCCGATTTCTGTTTTAAAAGTAAGTTCCCCTCTCACCTAGCCCAGGTGTGTAAGGTGAGGTTGCAGAGTCTAGGCTTATGAGAGCCAAGGTTTCCTGACAGGAGGATCACAGAGTGTGGACAAGCAGTGACTCTGCTCCTGTGGATAGAGGCGATGCCATCAAGCGTTGTGATGAGAGTTGTTATTATTGCCATTTTCTCATTTTAATTTGTGAAAAATAAGAATTCTCTCTTTTTTAATACTTCTGCTTAATTCTCCGTTTACTATCGTCATTTATATTCATTATAAATTAATTTCTCTATTAATAAAAATTTCCAAAACATGGAGAAGTGAAAGAATAGAGTAAGGGATCACCAACATGTACAATCATCTAATTTTAAGGGTGATCAACTTATGAGCAGTTTTGAGTTTCCATTCTCATTTTCCTACAGAAATAGGAGACCATAAATTTCTAGAAGTATTATAACATCTGTAATCAAACGAACATAATCCAAGTAACACTTGACACATTACTTTGGCTATTACCCTCAATGTTAGAGCAATATACATAACTCTAGTTATTAGGTTTGAATACATTAGTAGTAGGAATTAGCAATTATGAAGTTATGTAATGAGCTTTACAGCCTGAGCCAATAAGAAAATACATTGTAGGGTGGTGCCAGTGGGTCAAAGGAGTAGGGTGCCGGCCCCATATGCCAGAGGTGGGGGGTTCAAAACCAGTCACGGCCAAAAACTACAAAAAAAAAAAAAGAAAGAAAAGAAAAAAGAAAATACATTGTAGTTATTGAGAGCTGGTTTTCTCACTAAAGACAAGGAAGTTTTTTGTTTTTGTTTGTTTGTTTATTTGTTTGTTTTTTGAGACATAGGGTTACGCTGTTGCCGCAGCCTCAGCTATGTTGCTGTGGCCTCAGACTAGCTCACAGTAACTTCCAACTCATGGGCTCAAGCAATCCTCCTGCTTCACCCTCCTCTGTAGCTGAGACTACAGTTGCCCACCACAACACCAGGATAATGTTTTTTTTTTTAATTTATTTTGTTTGTAGAGATGAAGGTCTTATACTTCCTCAGGCTGGTCTTGAACTGAACTCTTGAGCTCAAGGGATCCTCCCACCTCATCCTCCCAGGGTGGCAGTATTACAAGCGTGAGCCATTGTGTCTGACCTCAGGAAGCTGTTATTGAGAAAATGAAAATGCTTTACAGTGAACAATGGAGTATTAGAATTAAATCACAGGTGTTAGTGTAAGCACCATTAGTAGATGTCAGAATTAATTGTGCACACATATAAACATTTCCCATTTCTGCCCAATATGATTTCTACTGCACAATGGTTAAGGCCTACATATAAATATTTGCTATTAATATCAAGTCATTACCACCAGGAAGTGGGTGCAGATACTGTAAGTTCACAGGGGTGCTTCATATAAGAATGGCTTCTGTTGGGCATTTGGCACATTCAATAAAAAGAAATCTAGGTGGTGCTAAGGCTGGAGACCAGGATAACAGGCAAATGCTGACCTAGACTTCCAGGGAGAATATTACCCACTTGCTGTACTTCCCCATTGTAGAAGATAAAGAGTAGAGGGTTTAATAGAAAATTGTATGTACTCAGTAACTTTAGAGTTAGACCCAGCAGCAGAGAGCAGCCTCTGAAAAGGGGTGTCTGAAAGGACAACAGAAGAGCCAGCCCAGGATGATGCCCTGCACGGTGAGTACCCACTCAACAGTGTGTGTCCACTGTCCCTCATTACTGTCACCGGGCATGTGTCCTGAACTGAAGCATGGATTCCGACACTCCAGGGGACAGGTGGGAACAAGCCACATTCCACCACCTTGGTGACCCACATGGGGATGCGTGTGCTATTTAACTTTTGACTTTCTGAGTTTGGAGGTTGTGATTTCCACATGTGACTGTGCACAAGAGAAGTCACAGCTAAATACCAGGTAAACTCCACTGTGTCACTTACTTGAAACCTTCCCAAGGTAGCAGTGTATGGCACACCTTTTGAGTGTAGGACGTAGATATAAGAGGGACTCTACCTGAAAAATTCAAATGTTATGATTTCATTATTTGCACCCTCACATTAAACTGAAATTTTGAAAAAAGTTAACAAAATCCAAAAAAATAAAATTGTAAGAACTCAAAAAAAAAAAAAAGAAAAAAAGGAAAGAAAGAAAAGAAACCCTCAATGAAACACCACAAGGTAAAAGAAGATGTCCCCAAATTGGCAGGAACAAGGGACCCTGATCATCAAGATGAGCAGAGGCTGCTCTTGCACAAGGCAGACAGCAGATGCCATGGTTAAAAGGAGTGGGAGCTCCTGACAGGATGCCTAACCCACTTTGATAAAAAGGTACCTGCAGCTGGGCAGCGCCTGTGGCTCAGTCGGTAAGGCGCCCGCCCCATATACCGAGGGTGGCGGGTTCTAAACCCGGCCCCGGCCAAACTGCAACCAAAAAATAGCCGGGCGTTGTGGCGGGCGCCTGTGGTCCCAGCTATTCGGGAGGCTGAGGCAGAAGAATCGCTTAAGCCCAGGAGTTGGAGGTTGCTGTGAGCTGTGTGAGGCCACGGCACTCTACCGAGAGCCATAAAGTGAGACTCTGTCTCTACAAAAAAAAAAAAAAAAAAAAAAAGGTACCTGCAGCAACAAGGTTATGAAAAGGAAAATGTTATCAACATGTATCACACACAAACTGAAATGTATTATAATTGTAAATACTTTTACTTTCCAACTCTAAACTCAGAACCACACTACAAGAAAGAAAAATCAGAAAAACAGCTACAATGCTCCCAATAATCCCCACAAGGTCTTTTTTCAGGCAGACATTATCTCATTTAATAAGATAGACCTGGATTAGAAATAGGAGATAACAAAGAAAAACAGAGCAGCCACAGGGGAGGGAACAAGGAGGAGAAAGGAGGGTCAATGTGTAGAGAATTGGAATGTATATTCCAGGGCAGGGCACAAAGATTTCCCTGAGCAGTGCTGAGGTGAGGTGGCCACGAGTGACCTGTCTCCTGGGCGGGGACAGGCCCCCACATGGGCTCTGTCAGTTTTTGAAAATCAAACTAGGATCACCACAGGTCCTCCAGAGTCCAGAAGCCCCCAGTTCCAAGCGTTCCAGTCAACATCCCAACTTTGAAAAAGAAGGACAAATAAAGAGGACAAAGAAAACCACCCCCAGCCCACCCTGCCCACACCCACAATAAGGATGATATAAGGATCAGAGGAACAGCATGTGGAGAGCCCAGGTCCCCTGTCCCAGTCCCTCTCTTCCTGTGGGTGTTGGCTTTTCTGCCTCAGGACAGAACCCGGGTGGCAGAATTCTCAATGGGAAGACTGGAGTTGGGAGGAAGAGGGCAGGAGACTCGGGGTGGCCAGGATGAGAGAGTCCAGGAGAGGGGGTGTTAAAGCTCTCCTGGGACCACAGCATAGCCACCAGGTCTCATTGAAGGTCTGGACTGGGGCAGAACCCTGACAGGAGGTGGGGTGGTCTGGCCCCTCCAGCCATGTCATGAGGGTGGGTGGATTCTTGGGTACAAGTGTGCTGTGGTTGCAGCCTCAGAAGCCAGCCAGAACACAGCCACCTCCACCAGTCCCATGTCCACCCCCTAAGCCAAGACCCCAAGTGAAAAGGGTGACACCCTTCTCTCCTTCACAAAAGGTGCTTTTGGAAAGAAATCCCCAATTGTACATTGTTAAGTTTATTCTTATTATTTTTACATGGCAACAAATGCCATGCGAGTGCTCACGCCCAGACTGTCTTTCCTGGTGGAAAGGCTGAGTACAGACAGAAGGGCTACTAGTTGTTAGGGTGGGAATTTGTAGGTAGGCTGGAGAAAGAATTCTGAGTGCATATCTTACAATACAAAGTAAAAGGTTTATTTACTTCCCTGAGAAAGAAAGGAGAGAGAGAGAGAGACAGAGAGAGAGAGAAGGGAAGGGAAGGGAAGGGAAGGGGAGGGGAGGGGAGGGGAGGGGAGGATAGGAGAGGAGAGAAGAGAAGAGAAGAGAAGAGAAAGAAGAGAAGAGAAGAGAAGAGAAAAGAAGAGAAGAGAAGAGAAGAGAAGAGAAGAGAAGAGAAGAGAAGAGAAGAGAAGAGAAGAGAAGAGAAAGAAGAGAAGAGAAGAGAAGAGAAGGGAAGAGAAGGGAAGGGAAGGGAAGGGAAGGGAAGTGGCACAGCACTGAGGAAAGCATGGTGAGTGCTGGCAGAAGAACAAAGCAGCTTGCCTCCTTATTAAGGAAGGTAAAGAAAATCCCATGGAGACCTATTATCAGGAGACAGCAGTGAAACTGCTGCATTTGCTTTTTCCTTTCCTCCTTCACAGCAGACTAATAACAGGAGTGGCTGTGAGATGTCAGGGAGCTGCCTTTCCCTCTGTTGTTCCCCCGAGACGTGGGTTCATCTTGGGATGTTGTTTTGCAGTAACTGAGGCAGGAAGCTGTCCTCTTAAGAATGCTTCAAGTCTGTTATAATATCACAAAATTGAAAGCAATTCAACCTCTATGTATTTTTTTTTATTATTGTTGGGGATTCATGGTGGGGTACGCAGAACCAGGTTACATTGATTGCCGTTGTTAGATAAGGACCCTCTTAGATTTGTGTCCCACCCAAAAAGATATCCAGTTAATTTTAATTATAGCAAGAGAGATAGTTTGCTTTTTCCTTTCTTTTTCTTCCTTCTTTCTCCTCAAGACTATCTTATCACTGGTAAGGGTCTGGTCTATCTGGTGAATGTTAAGGAGAATTTACACTCTCCCTCTGTCAGCTTCCTTCTTTTCTATTGCTTTAGAAATGAACTCCCCCAGGTAGTCAATTAACTTGAAAGCTCATGTGATTAATCTTAAAGACAGGATTTAGTTCATGCTTTTACTTAGACTGCAGGTTAGATAATTTATTTTTCCCTGTCACTACTGTTTTTGTTGTTATTCTTGTTGTTGCTCTTTCCTTTCCTTTTACTTTTATCTTTCCTTCCCTAGTCTTCTTTTCCTTTTCTTCCTTACTTCTTCCTTCTTTCCCTTTTTGCCCCTTTTCTCTCTCTCTCTCTCTCTTTTTTTTTTCATAAAAGAAACTATACAAGTTGATTGGGGTGAGGTGGGAGGATTGCTATAGACTTCCATTGAAAAAAAAAATTTTCTCCCTGAAAACAAGTTTTGAAGTCTCAACACTAAAACTCTAAACAAGAAAAAAAAATGTCATGTGCAAAAAAATCCTCTTGGGAAAAGAATAGGGATGGGATATTTCTCGTCATTGACTTGAAATACATTTTTATTTTGAGTTTTCTCCTTCATGTTTTATGAAAAAAGAAATTCCAGTTTTTTTATGGCAGAAAACTAAAACAGGAAAGGTGGGATAGAGAGGTGGGTGGTAGTTCCCCACAGTTCCTAGGTGAGGGCACCTCACTCCTTCTTGCACAATTTCTGGCATCACCTGCTCACAGTGAGGCCCTCTCAGCTATTGGGGAGGGGAGCACATGCTCATCTTGATGCTTAAAGATGACTGTCCTCCTGGGATGGGTGGGGCACGTTCCCTCCCAGTTCCCTATCTTCTTCCAGGTTTTCTAGAAGATTCCTTGTGTGATACTTGTATTGCTAGAAGATTGTTTTTGGATCCATGTGCATCACCTAACCCTAAGGTCTGTTCATGGGGTGTGGCTCCACACCATCCAAGCTTCCAATTGGGCCATCTGAGCCAAGACTCATCAGGAGATTATACCGTTTTCCCCAAAATAAGACAGTGTCTTATTTTAAGGTGTGCTCCCAAAGATGTGCTAGGTCTTATTTTCAGGGGATGTCTTATCTTTCCTGCAAGTAGGTCTTATTTTCAGAGGATGTCTTATTTTGGGGGAAACAGGGTATCAGTTGCCTCTGGAGTTTGTTGACTCTTTGGGCCTGGTGGTGATGGGCACTCCTCCACACAGGTATAGGGTATGAGGAGTATGGAACTGAGTTAGCACTGTTAGGATCTGCCCTTGGGTTCCAGCTCCAGGGCCCAGGTTAATCCAGGCATGGCCCAGGGAGTGGGGATGAGGGTCTGATGCCACTGCCATGACTCTGTGGTAGGACCCATGGGCCCTAACCCGAGGGAGGGCTCATTTCCTTCCTGGATATTCCCATGCAGAGGTGGCCTTGCTGTCTTGTGGGACCCAAAAATCTGAGTAGCAGTGGTCATAACCTATGAACTCCTTCTGGTAGCTGTTTACTGTTCCAATCTGCACTCTGGGGCCACCTGCACATCTCAGTGACATAAAAGGCTGATTGTGAGGTCTGTGGTGCTCCCAGTATTGTGAGGCAGAAGCTGTGTGTGGAGAGGGCTGTGACCCTGGAGGACCCCTGTGCACACCATACTGTGGGTTGGGAGGTGTCTAGAACCAGCTTGGGGCATCTGCTGAGCTGCAATCCAGAAAGTCTTTTTCTTTACTTGGCTGTTCACAAGTGTGTCTTCTTTCAGGAGCTTCCCAGTAAAGGTCTCAAATATGCCCTTAAATGAATACAAAGCCCAAGTGGTTCTCCCACCATGATATATATTTTTTTCCAGCTAATGTTCTAAAAGAAGGTCCATGGAGATTTCTCTACTCCTCTGAGCACTTAATTATCTCAATAGATACAGGAAAAACATCTGAAAATAATTAATATTCGTTGTCAGGGTCCAGGATACCAGATCACCATACCTGGCCTATGAAACAGTCTAGACACAGATTACTGTGCTACCTTGCTTGGGATCAACTCCCCTTAGGTGACAGAGGGCAATTTGTCTTAGCAGGAGGGAAAGAGAGAGAGAGAAAGTGTTTAAGGGAGTCTTAGTAGGAGAGTGAATCTTAGCAGTCTTTGTAGAAGTGTGCCAGGGAGTTGCCCTCCAAGCAGGAGGGGCAAAAGAGTTAGAGTGAGTGAGTCCATTGAGAGAATGAACAAATCCAGACTAACCTCTCCTACAGCTACTTATAGAAATGATCCCATGGCTATTTACACCACAGGTGTGGAGACTACCAACCACTGACCCTTGTGCTCTCGAGCTCTTGTGTTAAAAAGAGCTGAATCCCTTCCCCATGCCGTTATCACCAAGGTGTTACATTACAGATGTTCTATCACAGGTGTTTCTTATAGTTACGGAGTGTTCAAAGCTTAACTCTCACTTCTCCTTCCCTTGAACTATATAGTCTCTTACATATTCACCCTTTTTGTGTATTTTAAGATAGTGTCTAGTATGGCAAGGGCTGTTGTTCTTGTTGTACAGCCCTTCCTCTTGCTAGGCAAAAGAATAAAGAATATAAGGTGATTGTCAAAATTCAGAATTCCAAGTGGAGGCCTCCCTAAGTGGTGGAGCCCTGTATCTAACCTCAAGCTTTAGCTACCGCTGGAGAAAAGATAATGATTAAAGTATTACTTTCTTTAAAGATATTTCAAACTAAGAAAACCTTTGTCTGAGAGACTTTACAATTTCCATTTCTTCTATTATAAATTGTGTTAACTGGCAAACAAAGGTCCCACTTCCCTCACAAAGCTTTTCCTTTGCTATTTGAGTTGTAGTTAATGGACAAAAGTCCCGCTTTTCTTGCAGTCTTTGCTAATGAAGATCTTACTGCTTTTACCACATATTTGCTACCTCTACCTTTAGTAGCTGGTGACCAAAGATTCACTTTTCTTGCGGTCCTTGGTAGCTAAGATCTTACTGCTTTCACCACCTTTTGCCACTTCTGACTTCAGTAGCTGGCGAACAAAAGGTACTGCTTTTCTTGTGGAGCTTTTCCTTTGCTAATTGAATGCAGGCCTTATTTCAAATGGAGTCTCACCAACCAATGCAAAGATCTGCTTGCCCAATTTTGCATCCCTTTGTTACTCCCTCTTGCTGTCTATGAAGGGTGAACTATCTACCGAGTGTATTTTCCTCCTTTGGTCCTCATCCGTGGACTGCGGTACAAGCCTGTAAGAGGGGAGCTTCCCATACTCAAGGGAGATCCATATAAGTAAAGAAAGAATTTAGTTTACCTATTTTTCCTCCATTGTCACTTGTTGGTCTGTTTTTATTTTCCCATACTTGTATCTGGGGGGCCAAAGTTCTGGCACACTGTGGGCAGGATCCTCCCTTAGTATAAAGTTGAATGAATTATGCTATTTTCCCAAAGAATAGTTTAAAATAAAGATGTTATAGAAACTGAGTTGTTTTCTTTTGCCTATAGTTTGACATGAAGATGTTATAGAAACTGTCGGCCTTTCCTTTGACTCTGACAATCCTTCCCTTCCAAGTATAACCTTTGACTGCCTTAAAGGGACAGAGGATGTCAATCATTCCAAAACTACTTCCTGCTGCTAGTGGACGTTAATACAGGGGAAGGCAGTTAGAGGTTCTTTTCCCTAACTGATGACCTCTCACAACCTGTTCCCACCTTCTTATCGTTATCTTTTACTTTTTATATATTTCTTTCTCCCTTACCATTTTTATCTGCCAAAGACTTCTCTCATCCCCGAGTCTAAAGGTTTTTGTTTGCCAAAGGGTTTTCTTATTCCCTAGGTCTATCTTTTCTCTTTCCCTTTTGTTTAAAGCCTTTTGTCTGCTTTTTCCATGCCACTCCACAGAAGAGGTGATTAGAATTTTGGAGGAAAAAGCACAGGAGAGAAGGGAAGAAACTAGATGAGGAAGGCCTCTTGTTCTGTCTTTTTCTTATATATTTCTTTCCCCTCCTTATCTATAAATTTCTCCTATCTGTTTGTCTTTTGTTTGCTAAAAGCTCATTTTCCCTTTGGTCCAAGTCCACTATACCATCCTGTCATGACTTGTCAGGGCCCAGGATGCCAGGTTGATGGTCCAATCCTCTGAAACTGTGTGGCCTTGGACCGTTGTGCTACCTTGCTCGGGATCAACTCCTCTTAGGTGCCAGAGGGCAATTTGTCTTAGCAGAATAGAGAGAGAGAAACAGTCTTAGTAGGAGAGTGAATCTTTTTTTTTTGTTTGTAGAGACAGAGTCTCACTGTACCGCCCTCGGGTAGAGTGCCGTGGCGTCACACGGCTCACAGCAACCTCTAACTCTTGGGCTTACGTGATTCTCTTGCCTCAGCCTCCCGAGCAGCTGGGACTACAGTCACCCGCCACAACGCCCGGCTATTTTTTTGGTTGCAGTTTGGCCGGGGCTGGGTTTGAACCCGCCACCCTCGGCATATGGGGCCGGCGCCCTACTCACTGAGCCACAGGTGCCGCCAGGAGAGTGAATCTTAACAGTCTTTGTAGAAGGGTGCTGTGGAGGCACCCTCCAAGCAGGAGGAGAAATAGAGTTAGAGTGACCAAGTCTGTGAGAGCATGAACAAATCTGGAGTAACCTCTCCTACAGCTACTTATAGAAATGATCCTGTGGGTGTTTACACCTCAGGTGTGGAGACTGACACTCTTGCTCTAGTGCTTTCATGCTCTTGTGTGAAGGAGAGCCAAATCCCTTCCCCATGCCCTTATCACCAATGGGTTAGATTACTGAGCTGTTATATCACAGGTGTTTCTTATAGTTACAGAGTGTTCAAAGCTTAACTCTCACTTCTCCTTCCCTTGAACTATATAGTCTCCTACAATTCATTTATTAAAAAATCCTCAAACCCCTGTCAAAGTCAGAATAAAAATAAACTTCCGATTTTGGAATTCATTACAATCCTGTATTTAACATCATAATTAATATAGTTAAAACTTGAAAACTTACTTCCTATCATTGATAGCAAGGTGAGGATATCTGATTTTAGATATCTTAAATAATTTCTGCTTAACATTACACTTGAGGTTCTGGCCATTGTAATGAAGCAATAATAAAAATAATTTATAAGTGATAAGACTGGAAATGAAAAACTAAAATTGTCTTCATTCCCAAATGACATTTATTTTGAAACCACTGGCTACACATAGCTCACTACAGCCAGGAACTTTTGAGCTCAGGTGATCCTCCTGCCTAAGTCTCCTGATTAGCTAGGACTATACATACATACTGTCATGCCTGGCTAATTTTGTAATTTTTTGTAAAGACAGCATCTCACATTGTTGCTCAGGCTGGTCTCAAGCTCCTGCAGTAAAATAATCCTCCCATCTTGGCCTTCCAATGTGCTGGGATTATAGTCATGAGCTACTCTACATGAGCTACTCTACAAAGTTCCATCTACATTGAAAAACAGCTTTGCAGTGTAACATTATAAACTTAAACATTAACATTCTTTAACCCAGCAGTTCCATTCCCAGGTATTTATCCAAAAGATAATTAACTATGTGTTCACAAGAAGACTTGTAGAAGAAACTATTGCAGCTTTTTTCAAGGTAGCCCCAGCTAGAAACAACACAAATGAATGTTTGTCATCAGGACAAATAAACAAATTCTGGTACTTTATACAACAGAATTCTACTCCTGAATAAAAAGAAACAAACTATGAATAAATTTTAGCATATGGATAAATATCACAGATGTTATTCCAAGTAAAAAAGACAACACGAGAAAAAAAATGTTCCAGAAAAAAATGAACTCAAGTTGAAAAATAAATAAATAAATAACAATAATTGACTCTGGCACAGAGAACTAAATCAAAAACT
The DNA here is from genome assembly GCF_027406575.1 of Nycticebus coucang. Classification (NCBI taxonomy): domain Eukaryota; kingdom Metazoa; phylum Chordata; class Mammalia; order Primates; family Lorisidae; genus Nycticebus; species Nycticebus coucang. Next base: position 148,486,067 of record NC_069783.1, on the reverse strand, counting down.
CATAAGCGAATTTTGGGGGAGATGAAACATATTCAATATTTGATACAGATGTAGATTACACTTATTTAGCCATTTTAAAAAATTGTGTAACTAAGATATGTGTAAATTTTACCTAAAGCACCTAAAATTTACTGGGGTACAGGGGAGTGAGTGGCATTACAGATGGTGGATTGTTTATAGCTGTTGAAGGTGAGTGATGAATACATTATGCTGCCTTGTTCACTTTGTAGGTGTTTGAAAATTTCTGTAATAGAGCATTTTAAAAGCATGAGCTATAAAATATTAGACTGTGTAACAGCATGGCAACAAAAATGTTGAAAATTTAATGACATAGAAAATGTTCAGAATAAATGGAAAAAATGAACTTATAAAAAAGTACCTCTTAAAAAGACACATACCAATGTGTAGAAAGTCACTGAAAAACTGCATTCTAAAATATAAGCAGGATTATTTCTTATAAAGTAGTGGGATTATAGGCGATTTTATTTTTTGTGTGTGCTTTTTTCCTATTTTTTTCCTCCAGTGAATATGTAAAGTTTCATCATTATATTGATCTCTTTCTTATAATTCTTGCATATAACTGATAACTAGCTCAACCCGTGGACAGTTTGGGCCTTCGCTCATTTCCTATCTCTGTCAGTGAAGAAGAGGCCAGGAGGCCTGTCTGCCTCCAGTTCCACTTGGCTGAGGGATTCTGAGGACTGAGTAAATTCTCCCAGGGCATGTGCAGGGGTTTCCTCAGATTTCACAAGAAAACATAATGACATCTCTAAAAACTTGTATTTGAATTGTCTAGATTCATTTGATGTCTGTATTTGTCTATTTCATAATGGTTGTTATGTGTTAATCAGTACAGTTGATAATTAGACATACATTAAGGTTTTGGAGTGAAATTATTTTTTTTGTTGAGTGAACAAAACAATCCGAGGGCACCAATTGAGAAGACAGTTGGCGGCTGTGTCATTTGAGGAGCTCCCTGGGAAGGTGCTCTGAAGAGAGAGGTCCCGCCTGAGAGGTGGGGGGGGCCTTCAGGAGCTGTCAGAGGGCCTGTCTGAAGAGTTGAGGAGGCATCTGCTTCTAGGTGCTGTTCTCTGGGCAGAGACTGAACAATCTGAACCAGACTGCTCCTCACAGCCACGGGCAGGCTTCTGTCGTGAGGACTGTTCCCAACCAGACCCAGGTACATATGACATAGCGTGTCTTTCACCTTAAATTCAACTAAATTCACAGTTCAATAGCTTGCCATCTTACAGTTTTGATGTGCGTTTAAACAATTTGACCGTGTACACACATATGCTATTCCATTGTGTATACATTTGTATGTCACATTTTCTTCTTCTGTTTTTCTGTGATGGACACTTGAGTCATTTGCCTATTTTGGCTACTGTGAATGGTGCTGCTGCAATGAACACAGCAGTGAAGACATAGGTTTGACATACTGATTTCAATTCCTTATGATGGGATGGCTAGATCATAGCACAGTTCTATTTTTAGTATATTTTGAGGAACCTCCAGACTGTATTGTACACATAGATTTCATACTTGATCTTAGCCAAAAGCCGAAAAGTGATGTACACATATATTTTAAAATTACTAAAATAATACATTTTAAATGGTTTAATTACAAAAAAGAGATAAGTCTGTGAGGTGATGCAGATGTTAATCAGCTTGATATAGTCATTCCATCAATATTTGACAATTAAAAAATGAAATTAAATTAAAAATAAAGCAAATGTAACCAATTTAGTTTCTAATTATTGTGTACCCCTGAATAGTTTAGCAACCCTCTGCATGAGGGGGAAGTAGATAAAGTGAGATAAAGAAATGTAATCTGTAACATAAGAGCACACTCAAGGAAATGTATTAACATTCTTTATTTTCCTTCTACCTAGACTTTGCCAGAAAAACACTAATCAGCAAGAGGACTTTACCTAACAATTGCAATCAGTGTAACCTGGCTTATTGTATCCTCAATGAATCCCCAAAAATAAAAAATAATAATAATAATAAAAAAGAAAACTAAAAGAAAGTACTCAAATTCTGCAGTGCTGGTAAGAAGCAAGCCAGGACGTAAAGGGAGAAGTTAATTAGTATGTTTCCTTTAATGATTGATAAAATGTACAAAGCTGGAATCCACATTAGATATTTTTTAGTAATTTCATTTGCCTACTCCAAGAGTCTCATGTAGAATTACCTGTGGAGCCATGTCCTGAGCTCGGCACTCAGAAAGTGAGGTATTAAATGATTACCTGGCATTCATTTAACAACATAAACAGTATTTTGTGGATATGTTTTTAAATTCCATCATTATTATAATGAAAATAATTATTTAACAAGAAAGAGAGAAGGGGAATTTTGACAAGCTTATGAAACCTGGGATTGCAGACAACTTTCACCGCTGGTTCAATGCCATGAGATGGTCATCTCGCCTCTCATACCAGGCTGCTTCTGTGCGCCCATAAAAATGTGACAACTGGCTTGCTCGGCATGGATTGTGGGTGCACTGGCGAGCCTGTGTGTGTGTGTTTGGAAGGGTATGTGTGTCTGACTGCTCACAGGTGTATTTCTGGCATCTAAAATGTTGCCCTGCACATAGTAGGCATGTGCTAAATATCTGTCACTCAGCAACAGTGCTGATGACTGTGTGGCGCATTCTCTCTCAGAAACTTTGCTTAGTTTTATTTTTTTTCAAAGTTATACACATCATTTAGAGCAGTGATTTTCAACCGGTGTGCCTTGAGAGGATCTTAGGTGTGCCATACATTTTCTTTTTTTAAGATCATTGATTAAATTACTTTGTGTTAATAAAGAAATCAAAAAAGGTATATTCTTTTTCTTTTCTTACTTGTTTTCTTTTTGATCAACATGATTTAAGTGTGCCGTAGAAGTTTAACTATAGGTTCGCGTGTGCCGTGAGATAAAAAAGGTAGAAAAACACGCATTTAGAGGCACCTTATTTTCTAATGTTTATGAGAAACGGCTTTCCTCTGCTAGCATTCCCCTTAGTTTCTAGCTCTCAGAAGGCAATCAATTCCAACTTTCTTAACTCTTCTTTGAAAGTGCGTATCATATTCTTGTTATTTACATTTCTGCTGCTGGTTTTTTGTTTGTTTGTTTGGTTGTTTTTTGTTTTTCAATTTCAGGCATCCTCCCTGGGCTCCCTTAGGGCAGGTGGGAATTGAGCTCCCACTCACTCCTCTGACTCACTGTCTCCACCTAGACCTGACACTTCACATTCTCTTCCACACTGCCTGTCTCTCAAAAAAGCCCCAGACTCCTTACCCTCACCACAAACAGGATTTCTCCTTTCTTTTGCGTTCTGCACCCTTCTCCCCTTCCCTTGGAAAAGTAAAATAAACTTTTCTCTTCTTTCTAATCTTTGTGTCAAGAATTCTCATCCAGACCACAAGTTCCTACTTGTATGTATTTACACCATTACTAGTCAAATAATACATTTTATCACATTTGAGCTGTTTTGATACATTAGAATCACTTTTCTGTTTCTGCACACTGGTGGTGCCTGTGGCTCAGTGAGTAGGGTGCTGGCCCCATTTACTGAGGGTGGTGAGTTCAAACCCAACCCCGGCCAAACTGCAACAATAAAAAAAAAAAAATGTCTTCTGGAGTCAGTAATCCCTTTTGTCTACCCTGCTTTTTATGTTCTTATAACTCATTCAACTCTACCATCTGCCTCCCTCCACCATAATAAGAGGCTCCTCAGAACACAAACACATTTGTGTTAGCAGAGGAGGAGGTGAAGCAGGTGGCAAGGCAGAGAGAGGGGCTAAGGGTAGGGAGTGGGAGCCCATCAGAATGCAGGAAAGGAACCACAATACATGTGCATATTTGTGGCTAGAGATTCTCACTGGTTGGAGCATGTGCAGTGAGGATCTTCTAGTGACCTTGGCTTACCAGGGGCTTATTACCATAAAATTAGCATTATGGTTTTGACCACCCAGTGGAGTTTTCATTAAGAATTCTGGGAAGACACATGGTAGAAAGGAAACTGTTATATAACCACAACCTGTTCTCTCACAGAAGCCCAAGGGCACACTCCTACAAGGTCCTCCCATGGTAACTCAGCTTTTAAGAATTTATAAAACATTGGCTCTGTGCCCATAGCACAGTGGTTACAGTGCCAGCCCCCTACACTGAGGCTGGCGGGTTCAAACCCAGCCCAGGCCAGAATGCTGGTTGGAGAAGAAAGAGCCAGAGTTATGGTGGGCACCTGTATTCCCGCTACTTGGGAGGCTGAGGCAAAAGAATCACTTAAGCCTGGGAGTTTGAGGTTGCTTTGAGCTGTGACACCAAGGGACTCTACCTACAGTGACAGTGAGACTCTGTCTCCAAAACAAACAAACAAAAAAAGAATTTATGAAACATAGCTTCCTGGGCCCTTGAACTAATGCTTGCTGCTTGCTTCCTAAACCCGGCATGTGATTTGATACCTCCAATGAGATGTTGTATGGTGATTCCTTTGTCTGTCTACTTTTGAGTCTAATAAAAGGGCAGGGACAGAGCTGATTGGGGAACTGGGTCCTTTTGGATTCTAGTCTGCAGTGGCTCCACTGGCTGAAATAAAACCTCTTCCTCTTCTATCACCGACGCTCTGGTGATTCCTTCTCTCTGCTTAGGCTTAGATTCCTGCTACATGGTCACTCCATCATCAGCTCAACTTAGCACCAGGAATCATCCCTGATGCTGGGAACAGAGCACCAGGGAATGCTGAGACAAATCTTACATTCCTATTACCAATTTTTTTCCTTTGAGAAGTGGCTCTCCATGTCCTGTCTGCTTCTACCTGGCCTGCAGCAACCTGTTACCTCAGCCTGTTTGGTGAATGGTGATGGAGCTTGTCTTTTACTAGGAAATGTTCTGGGCCCAGATGGTATCTTCACTCCGTTTCCATCATTTTGCACAATGATTGAAAACACAGTTTAATTATTATATAAAATATCACCACTGAGACATATGCTAGTTTTGTTATTCACTCTGATGTTTTTCTTAGCAAATGTTGCTAGAAGCAGTATTACTGGTCAAAATCAATTAATTTTAAAAATCAGATTTTTTTAGAGCAGTTTTAGGTCTATGGCAAAACTGAGCCATAGACTCATAGGTTAAGAGATTTCCCATGTAGTTTGTGTCCCCCACATGCCCAGCTTCCCCCAAGGTTCATTTGTCATGGTTGATGGACCTACAATATCACCCAAAGCCCAACGTCACATCAGGGCTCACTCTCGGTGCTGTGCTTGCTGTGGGTTTGCACAGATGTGTAAGGACGTGTACCCATCCTTCCAGCATCAGACTGCCTCCTGTGCCCCAAGAAGCCCTGTGCTCCCCTGCTCGTGTCCCACCGCCACCCTCCCAGCCCCTGGCAACCACTGAACATGTATTGTCTCCACAGTTTTGCCTTTTCCTGAATGTCACATGGTTAGAATCACACAGATCTGCTGCTTTCACTTAATAATACACATTCAAGTTTCCTCTGTGTCTTTTCGTGGCTTGATAGCTTATTTCTTTTACTGCTGAGTAATATTCCACTGTCTGGATGTACCACAGTTTACCCACTCACCCACTGAAGGGCATCTGGGTTGCTTCCACATTTTGGTAACTATGAATAAAGCTGCTGTAAACATGCATGTCAAGGTTTTTGTATGTGTCGGGGTCCTGCCCCAAGAGCAGCATCTGCTAAGACTTGTGGAAACTGGCGGTGATTGACTGACGAAATATAGAGTTAAAAGCGACGGTAAAGAAAGACATGAGACAGAGTAGAATTAAAAGCAGGAGTTCAAGGGTCCATTGCCCATTGTGGGATTCTGGCAATGGCCCAGAGTGTTTGCTCCACTCTGCTTTTATTGGAGTCTATTTACCCAGAGGGTAAGATGAGGGAGAGCACAAAGAGGTCAGCATTTTCTCTCATTGATCATATCAGCTATTGTTATTTTTATTAACATTAATTGTGGCCTTCAGTAACCTGAAATCTGAGCCTTGTATTGAGATAGCCTCCTGCTTGAGATCACACACACAGATTTCTAGGGAGGTGTTAAGCTCCACTAGTTCTCTGTGGAGTTAACCGCCATCAGCTTTAATCTCCTCTTAGGGATCAGTGGGAGGGAGGCATTTTCCTCCCTTCACCACCACAGAGGATTTTCCTATGCTGTAAGGGATATAAGCTCAGAGCTCGAGCTACTCACTTGGTCTCTGCCTTGGGCAAATGCAAATCTCCACAGTGGGTATCTGCTTTTGCCTGTTTAATGGGCAGGAAATGACCAAGAAGATGTATCTTTTCTTAGGACTTGTCATAGCCTCTTCTATGACCACTATTCTCAGAGTGCTCACAGACCTAGCAGGGTGTTTGTAAGCTGCATCCCCAACAGCCTAGAATTTCTTTCTTTCTTTCTTTTTTTTTTTTTTTAAAAGAGAGATATGTTTATTCCATGATCAGTACAGACCAAATGCATATTCACTGTATGAAAGTCAAACCAGTCAGTGACTCCAGAGTTTGGCCAACACTGAGGCACCAGCGTTCTGGTGGTAGAGTGGGCTCTCATGGCATGCATAACCTCACCAAGGGCTCCAATTACAAAATTAAGAAAAGTGTGGGAAGGAACAGCCAGCTGTTTGGGTTTGGGCCCAGGGCTGAGGAACCTCTGTCTCAGTCTGTGGTATTCCAACCCCCACAATGCCTGGTGCCCACTTTGTCCCCTGGCCCTTCCTTTATTGATAAAAAACAACTCAAACAGATTCGACATTAAAAAATAAGCCAAAGAATGGGGGGGAGGGAAGAAGGGGAAAGAAAAGAAATCACAGCTTTCTGGTTTTATAATTAAAAATAGACTAATAAAGTTTGAAACTGAGTAAAATATAGGCAGGCTTTTTTTGCATTTTGTTCTTTTTGTGGATTTTTTTTTTTAATCCATTTGGTGGAGTCACCAATAAACTTCCAACAAAGATATGACAACTATGTTCACCATACAGTACAGCCACCGTCACACACTACCCACAGCGCGGTGGTAGCTGCCGCTCAATGAGGAGACAATCACACCATTTTGGAGATAAGCAGTGCCATTGTGTCTGGAGGAGAAGAAAGAATTAAAAATAAAATAGAATTCAACAACAAAAAATATATATGGGGAAAAAAAACAGAAACACAGGTGGGAAGGAACTGACTTTGGTTGGTGGCCTCACTCCCTGGGCAAGGCCTGCCCACACATGCATGGGACGGTTACCTTGCCCCAAAATGCCATGGACACACATCTCCACGGCACTATTCCCTTTTGCACAGGTGAACACTTACAGAGAGCGGCTCTGGATTAAAGGCTTGTGGGGGAAGAGGAGGGGTGGGATCTGTTCAAGGCAAAGTCAGTGCCAGCAAGTGGGTGGGCCTGCCTTGCCTGCCACCAGCCCACGCGGGCCTGCCCTGGCCTCCTTGGAGTGGGCGGCAAAGGCTGGGGTGTGGGGAAGAACTCCCAGTGGGCAGGACATCACAAACGTCATCTTGTCAGGGACAAAAAACCATTCACGATGGCGGCATCAAATGTCTATGTAGACATTTGGCGGAGAGAAAGGCCTCTGCCCCACACGGGGATTCAGGGCTTGGGTCCCGCCAGCACTTGCTCATAACAAGGCATGCTCCGAGCTGACGTCCTGTGAGGGGTGGAGGGTGGCAGGTGGCAGGACATCTGTCCGGCTGGCCGTAAAGCAGACAGGCTTTGCAATCCTCAGCTGCCATCAGGCCTGCCCAGGGCATGGCATGCAGGAGGGCCAGGCCCAGAGGCACCCCGTGGCTGCTGCTACTGCCTCCACTGCCGCCCCTAACACTATGGAAAGTCAATGTTTTGCCAGAAAATTAAAGTCAGAAGTCACTTGGGTGCTCTCAAAAAAGATTTTCTTCAAATATTGACAATAGATCACTCTGGAAATTCATGTCAATGGTAGCTTCCATTGCTTCCCAGCGCCTTGGCTCCTGCTGCCGCTTCCGGGCCAGTTCCCTCTGCTGGTCCAGCATGGACTGGGGCTGGGAGCTCTGGGCTGGGGGGCGGCGGTGGCAGCTGCTGCCTGTTGCTGCTGCTGCTGCTGCTCCTGGAGCCTGCTTGCTTCCTCTTGAGCCCGCCGGGCCTGTTCAGCGCATCTTCCTCTTCTCAGCTCCTCAGCGCTCCTGCGGAAGCCGCTCCTCCTTCTCAGCATGCTCGGCCTGGGCCTTCAGGGCCTTCTCATACTCTTCCTTCTCCCGAGCAGCGCGACGAAACTGCTCAAAGCTGTCACTCAATGACTTGGCTGTGGAGGATGGGGTGGTTGGATCCTTCTAGTACCAGGCTGGCCCAGGAACCCATGTTCTTGATTTTCAGGTCCTTTTTGGGTGCAACTGGAGTTTTTGGCTCCTGTTTCTGTTTATCCTTGTCAGAGGCCCCTGGCGGGGGTGCATTCTGCTCAGGGGGCCGGATCACAGGCCTCCCAACGTCCACAGGCTTCATCTCTGGCCGCTGGGGCAGGTGGACGGGAGCCTTGATGCTCTCCGGGTGCTTGGGGGGCTCTGGCTGCAGAAAGGGGCTGAAGGGCTCACTACGGATGATGGGTGAGTGGATCTTCTCCTCCTTCACCACCACCAGGGGCTGGGGCTGGACTACAGAAGCCGTAGCAGCTCCTTCCCTGTCTGGAAATTTTACTGGGGTGGAGAATGGTGGGTCAGGCTCTGGAACTGTGGCATCTGGGGGGAAAGTATCATAAGCGGGGAGGGAGCTTCACGAAGATGACCTGGGATAGCAGCCTCGGGAGAACCTGCTGAGGTTGACCTGGGCAATAGTGGGCTGTCAGGCCCGTGGTTTACAGGAACCACCCGTCTGCTGGCAGCAGTTGAGTAGGGGTGCAGGATGATGCTGGATGACTCGTTGAGGCTTGGCAGGCTGAGGTGGGGGTAGATGGGGAGGCTGTTGGCCCTGGGGTGGTGGGGGTTGCTGGATGTGGGTGGGAAACTGCATGGGCTGCAAGTGTACAGGCCGAGGTGGGGGCTGGTGCTGTTGCTGGGGTGGGGGCTGAGGCTGGGGTGGTGGTGGTGGAGGTGGTTGCTGCTGTAGCTGCTGAACAGAGGGGTGGGGTTGGGGGGTAAATGGGGTGGTGGCTGGGACTGCACCTTCACGGAAGGGTGTAGTGGTGCAGGGGGCTGCACCTTCTGCAGCTGTTGCAGGTACAGCTGCAGCTGCATGGAGGTGAGGGGTGGGGCGGGGGCTCTTCATCCTCCAGCAGCAATTGAGGGGGTTGAGCCATGGGGGCTTGTGGGAGTAAGGGGGGCTGGGCCAGGGCAGATGACACAGCCTGGGGCCAGGCAGGCTTGGGAGGTAGGGCAGCGGCTTGGTTGCTGGGTCGAGATGGGGGCTGGGGCAGCGCATTGTGAAAAGCTGGAGGAGGGACTACTGCATGCTGGTTGAAATGAGGTGGAGTGCTGTACTTAGGATGCCAGCCTAGAATTTCAGAAAAGGCGAGAAGCTTGCTAGCAATGGCTAGCTTAAACATAAATTAGCTGACTTTTCTTTGTTCTGACTCACTCAGCTTGCTTTTTAGTTTTCCTCTTTTTCTGGGGGTGCTTTCCTTTGCCAAGAATGGGGTCTTCGGTCCCCATTCTCCCAGCAGTGTGGATCAAAAATTTCAACATTTTTGGGTAAATACCAATGAGCACCATTGCTGGATTGTGTGATGGCCCCTTCTATTTTCTGGCTTCCAGGGATTTCTCTTTTGGTTCACTCCTTCTGCTTTGTGGAAGGCATCCTCTCTTTTCTTATTGAGAAGAATACATTAGAAAGGAGATTTCCTGAGACCTTGAAAGTTCAAAAAATGCCTCCCTATCATGTTTAAATTGCTGATTTGTCTGGATATACAACTGCAAACTAGAAATATTTTTCTTCTAGAAATTTTAAGGCATTACATTGATATTTATTATTCAATGGTGCTTTTGAAAATTCCATTGCCATCTGATCCATTCTATGGAAACTGTTTCTCCCTCCTTCTCCAGAAGTTTACTCTTATTTTGGGGTTCTGATGTTTCACAGTGTGGGGATTAAAGTGGTATTAACTGTTATCCATTTTGCTAAGCACGGCTTTTTTTTTTGTTTGTTTGTTTTGTTTTGTTTTGTTCACTTTTAGCCTTTATCTACTGGTTTCCTACAGTCCAGAAACTTGATGTTTCACTTTTGAGAAAATAAATTTAATTTTATGATTTTTCCTTTTTCTCTTTCCTCTGTAAGTCACTTCTAAACCTGACCATCCAGATGTTGGACTTCCTGGTCTTATCATAATTTTATTTTTCCCTTCTTTTTTTCCCAGTTGTCTTTGTGCTTTACTTTGTGCATTTTTCACAATTTTGTATTTGAAACTGTCATGTATTTCTTTAAATAATACACAAAAAATACACACGTATTTATTGAAACAAAATTCACCATCTTTCAGTGTGTAATTCAGCCTTTTCTTTTTAAGATGGAGTCTCACTCTTTTGTTCTGGGCAGAGTACTGTGGCATCATCATAGCTCACAGCAACCAATTCCTGGGCTCAAACCATCTTTTTGCCTCAGCCTCCCTAGTAGCTGGGATATTTCATCACCGTCCAAATAGACTCCATACACATTTGCAGTCACTCTGTGTTCTCCCTTCCCCAGATCTGGCAACCACTAGTCTCCTGTATGTTTCTATGATTTGTCTATTCTGGATGTTTCATGAAAATGGAATCATATATGTGCTTTGTTTGCGTTTTGTTTCATTCATTTAGCATAATGCTTTCAAGGTTTATTTATCTGGGAGCATTTTGTCTTCCTTTCTGGCTACTAAGAATAGGCTGTAGGCTCAGTGCCTGTAGCTCAGCAGCTAGGGCGCTGGCCACATACATCAGGGCTGGCAGGTTCAAACCCAGCCTGGGTCTGTCAAACAACAATGACAGCTACAACAATAAAATGGCCAGGAATTGTGGCAGGTGCCTGTAATTGCAGCTACTTGGGAGGCTGAGGCAAAAGAATTGCTTAAGCCTAAGAGTTTGAGGTTGCTGTGAGCTGGGATGCCACAGCACTCTACCAATGGTGACATAGTGAGATTCTGTCTCAAAAAAAAAAAAAGATAAAACTGTCATGCACATCTGTTAGAAAACTTTTGTGTGGACAAATGTCTTCATTCATCTTGGGAATTGCTGGTTCATATTTAACTTTTTGAGAAACTACTAGACTGTTTTCTTTTGTGGTTGCACCATTTTACATCCCCACCATGTAGAAATTCCAGTTTCCCCACATGCCCACAACCTCACTAATATTTACTGTTGTGTGTCTTTTTGATTCTGGCCATCAAAGTCCATTTGAAATGGTATCTCACTGAGGTTTTGATTTATATCTCCCTAATGAATAGTGATGTTTAATCATTGATTTTAAAAATATGATAGCAAACTTTTAATTTCCAACAGTATTTTGTCTTTGGCACATATATCTATATTTCTCAAAGATATACTTTGGTGTATATATACATATATATATATATTCTTTTTTTTTATAAAGACAATTTTGTTTTGTTTTATTTTATTTTATTTTATTTTTTACAGTTTTTGGCTGGGGCTGGGTTTGAACCCACCCCGTCCAGCATATGGGGCTGGAACCCTACTCCTTTGAGCCACAGGCGCTGCCTCAACATATATATATTCTTATATATATATTTCTCAAAATATTCTGCTTTTTTTTTTAATGGGTTTATGTCTTTCTTTGCCTCTGTAAGGATCTTTAGGAGAGTATTCAGAAATTTCCATTCTTGAGTTTGTTTCCTTTCCTTTTTTTTTTTTTCCAGTTTTTGGCCAAGGCCAGGTTTGAACCCAGAACCCCCCGTATATGGGGCCAGCGCCTTACTCCTTGAGCCACAGTTGCCACCTGTTTCCTTTCTTTATATGTATGTTACTTTAATGTTTTAAATTTCATATCTTCATCCTCAAATTGTCCAGTCATCCTTTGAACTTAAAAGCTTATTGAAATTTGCACACATGGGAATCACTGTTAAACTCTGCTGTCTTCCTTGCAGAGTGACGTAGCTAAAATGTTTAGCTTGAGGGTGAGTGGATCCCCCAGCTGAGCATTTTTAGAACTTTTCTCCTGGATGATCAGATTCCCTAGAAAAGTTTCTTTTGTTCAGCTACATAGAGTAGGGGAGAGGTTCTAAATTATTTTTATTTATTTAAAAAAAAAAACATCAGTTTATTCTCTGAGATTTTGATAGAGATTTTATCATTAGTGTAGGCCTCAAAACAGAGACTTACAAACCATGTCAGTTTCAGAATGCTTTCTTTCTTTCTTTTTTTTTTTTTCTTTTTGTCATGGCACCCTGTTTTTGCAGAAATTCACATTGTGGTTTATGATTAGCGAGTCAAAAAAAATGATTTTTAAAGTTTTTGACTCCACAATCACCTTGATTTCTAGGTTAGCTTAGTTCCTGGGTCCTGGAGAGTCTGACAGTATAAACCAGGCATGTCTTGGATTTTCCCCCTGCTGACTTCCAGTGTGATTTTCTCCATCTTCTTCTGTCAGTTACAACTGACCTGTTTGTTTTCTGACTTCCAAAATCTGTTTTCTTCTCTCTCATTATCTTTTATGCCTTATGTTTATTTCCATCTGACAGGGTGTGGGGAGACAGTAGTGGTTAAATGTCCTTGATCCATTTTTAAATACGGCCAAAATTAAGGAAGTATCAACAACTATCCCATGTATCTGACTCCTACAATTTCCACATAATACAGAAATTTTATATAAAGCAGGCCCTCTTGTGGCTCCATTAAAAAAAAAAAAAAGACATTATCACTTGGCAGCATTAATGAATTAAGACCTTCCTCTTTAGGACACCAAAACTTGTGAAATGAACTCTGCCAGAAGTAGCTTTATCATGACACCAAAATCATCCTGTCTGGATGAAGCAAACTGACCGTCCAGAAGCGCCACAACAGCCTGTGTTTAGATGATAGTCAGATTCATGAAAAGAGACCTGTGCCCCCATGCAGTTCCATGCACCCTGAATTTTTGCTGTCCACTGGGCTACTTGGTCGATGATGCAGAGGCAGCACCACAGACAAAATGAATGATTTTAGAAGGGAAGGCTGGTGCTCACTCAGGCACAACAGCAATCTGCAGTCTTTATTCACTTTTTTATATATCCAAACTCATAAGATAAAAATAATCCAAGAATAAAGAAGACAAAAGGTAAAGATTCCTTACCAGCGTTAAAGCATCAAAGTATGTACACACTTTTCTAAACTAAGAATGTCCTGCTTGGAGATAAACAATAATGGAGATAAACCACAAAGGCACTGGGTTGTCTGTTCTCTTTGCCCTCTTCCCTATATGACTAACTGAAAATTATTGTGTAAATACAGGTAGAGAATTAAGTGCAACAGGCCATTGCCCTAGGCAGATGATCTGTCTCCAGCTGTGACTTGGTGGGGCCTCTGGCACATTCTTTCCTTTAAGGTGTAACTGCCTGCATTTTTCAGCAAAGCCACTTCTGCAAGTTCACATCTAGCCCAAGTACTGGAAATGTTCCTTCTCAGGGCCTCGTACCTCAAGGAGCACAAATGAGACTTTTTCACCTTACAAGGGTGCAGGGGACTGTGCCCCTTCACTGAGTGAACACAGACTTGGTTTTTAGTAAACATTTACAGCTTCTTACCGCACTCTGTGTAAGTTCAGAATTAGGCACTGAGGAAATTGGGGAAGCAGGGAAGGGAGAAGTCAATTCTGCCTTGAGATTGTCTAAACATTGTGCTTCACACCTCACGGGGAAGCCTCATCTTCTCAAGGCTGGACACGTCAACCCAGTTTGTCCAAACCTCTACTCTATCTTCCTCTTGGTGGGTGGGTGGTGTTTCTGCTCCTATCAAAGGCTAGTCCCTCTGCATCTATGGGGTGCCATCCCCTCACTCTTCAGCATTGGTGTCCTCTGGTTATCCCCTCTCTTTTCTGAATTACATAGTCCTTGAATTCTGGTGGGTCATCCCCAGCAGAAATTCATATCTGAATCACTCTTCAACCCCTTCCTCTGACACCTGTGTCCCTACATGCTGAAGGACCTTATCAAGGTTAGCACTGCCCTCCAGGTGCTCGTGGACGTGTCTGCATCATCCTCCAATGTAGCTGCCTTTGAAAGGCTCCCTAGTACCCTAGGATGTGCCCTCTCTGGCCCATGGTTTGGGCTCCCCCAGCCTTCGTCACCTCTGCCTGCCTCCCCTCCAAGTCCTCTTTGCAATCTCTGCTTCTTTCACTTGGACTCTGAGACGTGATGAATCCCAAGGCCCTTCCCTTCCCTCTTCTCTGTTCTAACCCTTTCTCTTGGAGCATGGTTTAAATTCAGCCCAGTGTTTTTCTTTTCTTTTCTCTCTCTCTTTTTTCTTTTTCCATGCTGAAGATGGGTTTTGGTGGGGTTTCCCAGACATATACCCTGAGACAGAGAGTTGGGTGCTAGTTAAGGAAGTTGTCTCAGGAGAAATGGATGGAGAGTCAGGAGGCAATCTGGGAAGGAGCCAGGCCAGGTGGGATTCAAGGGCAGTCTTAGCTGTGGCCTGGCTGGCAGGAGCCCTGGAGCATGAGCCCTGGAACTGCTCATGGGGTGGTGGACCCCCACACACCAGCCCTGCCCTTGGCACACACAGCTGCAGCTGCCCTCAGGCACTCTTCTGAAGAAGGCTAGGGACACTGGGGACAGGCCCACATCCCTAGGATATGGTCTGAGCTGAGACAGCACCTCCTTCAGTGTAGCACTGGGAAGATGAGACTGATTTATTCACACTCTTTGGTTCTTGATCCATTATCATCCCTGGTCTGTATTAAGACCCTTTTATCATTTCATTTTTCCTGATTTATCCCCAACCCCCAATTCCCACCTTTGCCTGGCCCCCTAGGCATCCACTGCAAGGTGCTGGCTGGAGACCGAGGCCCATTACTACATATGGGCTATGCAAGGATCACCGTGCTGCCTATGTGGGGGACTGAAGCAGGGACCCAGGCAAGGTTCAGTGTTAGAAATGTACCCACACAGACCCAGAAGAAAGAGGCAAGATGGATCCTCATTCCCTAGGAATATGGGAAATGCACCAGGGCAAACAGAGTCGTCTGCATCACAAACACAGTGGGCCTCTTTTGTATGGCTTGGCAGAATCCTAATGGCTTCCAAGGGCAGAACACCCATAATCACTGTCACAGAATAATTTTAGTGTTGTCATAAAGAGAATATAAATATTTTTTTTATGAGGGACATTCCTGTTACCCTATATGATTCTGTAAATGTATCAAATTATCACATGCACTCCCCAAATATGTACCCCTATTATGCATCAATGAAAAGCAACTTGGCAAGCAAAGAAATTTTCTTTAATCCCCCCTTGTTTTAAATTTGGTAGAGTGATGTCTTACGTTGAATCTAGTAAAACTTGTGTTCCTAGATATATCTGTCTTGGGTGTTGTCAGATATTTTATGAATTATCAATTTTTGACTTGTCTTATTTCTTGGTGAAGGTTTCTAACTTGGTGTCTTGTCTGTTCATAACTTGCTGAAGCAAATCATCTTACTGCCCGATGGTGTCTTGGTAGCTGTTGTAGATCTTTTGTAGAATAAAAAGAGAGACATAAATAAGCCTTGGTATTATCCTTCATTAACTAAAATCAAAATTTCTGGTTATGTACAGGAGGTTCTGAATCTGTACCAATTAAATGAGAAAAGAAATTTTGTGCTGCAACCCTCTTAAAGACATAGATGCAGCAATTATTTATCTCTGGAATAGTTCTGATTTACCTTGGGATATTAATATCTGTATGAAATGGACATGCACATACGCACATCACACGAACTCAAAATCAATGGTTGTCCTCTAATATAAACTGCCCATTATCACAGAAACACAATGAGGGATGGTTCCCAAGAGGAAATACAAGATCACCTCTGTTTTGCATGGAAAATATATTTCATTATCCTTGTATTTTGACATAAAAATTAACTCATGTAAGAACAGAAAGCAAAATCACTTTTGGATGATGGTTCTTCACTTTTACAAATACCTCCAGCAAAGGGGACATTTTATATTGTTTTCAAGAAGCTTTATTAACTGTAATATTCAAAGTCATTCCACCTAGCACATAATTTCATTCATCTGAAAAACTCAGGAATCCTGTGGGTTTGACATTTTCAGTCACTTTCTTCTCTCTTTTTATGAATATTGGGTCTTGCTTGACAATTATAGATGTACTTGAAGGTTTTTAATCTTCAACTTGAATAATTATAGCTTTATTTTCTTTATACTAGACACTGTATCCATTTTTCAAGTTTCTTTCTTTTATGAAAGCATGAACACATAGATCATGTATACATTAATGCATTTATTGGGTATAATGCACTGATTTCATATGCAATTAGGAATGCTTACATCACACTAGTTAATATATTCCTCACATTGTTTACTTAATTATTGTGTTAAGACATTTATACTCTATGCTTAATACATACAACATGTACCCTTGCAGTACGCACCATAGGTGTGATCCCACCATTCACCCTCCCTTGATCTGACCTTTCCCCTCCCACCCCCACTACTCCCTCCTTCATCCTGGGTCATAGTTGTGATCTATTCTTCATATGAAAGTGTGAGTGATTGTAAATTGGTTTCATAATAGTACTTAGTACATTAGATATTTTTTCTTCCATTCTTGAGATACTTTACTAAGTAGGATATGTTCCAGATCCAATCATGTAAATGTAAAAAAGGTAAAGCCTCCATCTTTTTTAAGGTTGCATAATATTCTGTGGTATACATATACCACAATTTATTAATCCATTCATGGGCACTTGGGCTTCTTCCATGACTTGGTTATGATGAATTGAGCTGCAGTGAACAATATGGTGCAAATATTTTTGTTACAAAGTGATTTTTTGACTTTTGGATATACACCTAGTAGTGAAATTGCAGGTTCAAGTGGCAGGTCTACTTGTAGATCCCTGAGTATCCTCCATACTTCTTTCCAAAAGGGATGCATTAGCTTGCACTCCAACCAGAAATGCAGTAGTGTTCCTTTTTATCCACATCCACCCCAACATCTGTAGTTTTGGGATTTTCTTACTGTATCCAATTTTTAGCTAAGAACATATCATCAGCCAACAGGATTAGGGTGATTTCCTCTTTCTTAACTTGGATGCACTTTCTTTCTTTTTCCTGCCTGATTGTTCTGGCTAGGATTTCCAGTACTATATGTAGTAGATCTGGCAAAGGCTGGCATTCTTGTGTTGTTCCAAGACTTAAGAGGAAAACTATTACTTTTTCCCCATTCAGTGGGATGTCAGCTGTGTGTTTTTTATATATGGCTTGTATTATTTTGAGCTATGTTCTTTCTTTGCCTAGTTTTTTCAAGGTTTTTATCATGAAGAGATATTGGATGTTGTCTAATGCTTTCTGGGCATCGATTCAGATGATCTCCTGGTTTTTGTTTTAAATTCTGATCTTGCAGTGAATCACATTCACCGACTTGCATATGTTCAACCATCCTTTCATCTCTGGGATGAAACCCATTTGATCATGGGAAATTATCCCTTTGATGTGCTTTTGGAGTCAGTTTGCTCATATTTTGTTTGAATATTTTTGCACTTCTCTTTATCAAGGGCATTGGTCTGTAGTTTTCTGATTTTGTTGTGTCCTTTCCTGGCCTTGAGGTCAGGGTGATGCTCTCATAATGAGTTAGTGAGGTTCGATCCTTTTCAATGTTATGGAATAGTTTTAGTAGGACAGATACCAGTTTCCTTGAGTTCAGCTGTGAATCTTGTTCTGAATGTTTTTGTTTGGGAGATTCTTATTCCTGATTTTCTTTTCTTTTCCTCTTAATCTAACTCTTAAAGAAGCAACTTGTGGTGTCTTTGATCATTTGTTTTTTTTGTTTTGTTTCATTTTTTTACTTTGTTTTATAATTTCTCTTATTTCTGCTCTGATCTATTTCTCATCTTCTTGCAGCTGTGGGCTTGTTTCTTCTCATTGTTTCCGTTTTCTGAGGGTTGGCACTTTTCTTTTTGGTATAGACATTTAGTGCTATAAACTTCCCTCTTGGCACTGCTTTTGTTATGTCTTAGAGATTTGGATATCCTGCAATGCCACTGTAACTTACTTTACAAATTTTTTTGTTTTTCTTGTTGATTCCATTGTTCACCAAAGATTATTTGGCAGGAGGTTGTTTACTATCTAGGTATATGTTTAGTTTTGGTAGTTCCTCTTTCAATCGAATTCTACTAAATAGTTTTATTTCACTGATCTGAGAAATTAGTCGTATGGTATAATTTTGATTTTTGAAAATTTTCTGTAACTTGGTGTATGGCCTAACATATAGTCTAATTTGGAGAATGTTCCATGTGTTGGTGAGAATAAAGTATATTTTCCAGTTTATGTGTAAATATTCTGTAAATATCTGATAGGTCCATTTTCTCTGGCATCTCTTTCCAGTTCTAACATCTTCTTTTGTCAGTGGAGGTTGACAGCTCTCACCATTCTCATGTCTATTCTTACGAGTAGCAGCATCTGTTTTATGTATCTGGGATCTCAGGCATTAAGTGCATACGTATTTAGGGTCGTAATGTATTGTTGAATTGATCACTGTATCATTATATAATGACCACTTTTGTGTTTTTCAACTATTGGTGACTTGAAGTCTGTTTTATCCTGAGGCAATAATAGCTACTCCTACTGGAGTTGGGTTTCCACTCCCAGGAAATGTTTTTCCCCAAAACCACTTTTCCTTCATTTTGAGAGACTCTTAATGAGTTAAATGGCTTTCTTGAAGACAGCAGGTATTTGCATTTGGGTTGTGGGGGGGTTGTTTGTTTTGTGGTGTTTTAATCTATTCCATGAGCCTGTCCTGTTTAAATGGGGCACTGGGGGGAGTTACATAAAATGTTAGCATTGATAGGAGAGACACTGTTCTGATCATCATGTTCTTTGTTATCAGTAGCTTTGTATTTTTCTTCTGCTGCTCTTTCTTAAGAACTGTGACTTTTTAAAAATTAATTAATTTTTTCAGGCTAATATGAGACTGCATATAATAAAGTTACAATTTCTGCATGTGTTAGGTAAGGTCCCTGTGGCAGTTGTGCCCCTCCCCCAGTAGGTGTGCTGTGTACCCTCACACTGTGCCCATTAGGTGGAAGCACACCCATCCCCCTTCCTCCTCCCCTCTCCCCTTCTCTCCTCCACTTTCACTCCCTAAAACTTGAATTAAATTGAGTGTTTCTCTTATGTGTATGTGGGCATCTATTTAGTTTGTCTACTGGCTTCATATTAGCATTGAGTGTACATTACATCTTTTTTATTAACCTGGATAGAGTTGGAGAACATCCTCTTTAGAAAAGTAACTAGGAATGGAAAAGGAAAACTGTGAAGTTTCACTTTTGAGTTTTTATACTGGTGTGTATTGACTATTGTGTTTGATTTGTAGGGCACCTTGGAGCATTTCTGGCACTCTTCCCTCAGAATTATACCTGGGGTGTGCCTTTTAATCTGGAATGCTCTCTTCAGAAAGAAACAACCTAACGACAGATTTTTCTCATCAGCTGTTTTCTCCATATCCCCTCTATGATTTTCACCAGTGATAGCTTGCCAAGATATTAACAGATATTTTTACAAGCCGTATATACTCTTTAGAATTCTTCCAGGTAGAAATTGATGGAACATTTCTGTTTTCATTTATGTCTCTCTGTAGGTAATAAGGTTTCAGCTTTCAGGTAGTGGTAGATGACCATCTTTAACCGCTTAAGTGTCTTCTTTTATAGCAATCAAATGAAACTCTACAGAGAGAAAAACTAACTATAAATATTAATCAGTATTTTTATAGATATACTATGAATACAAGTCTTTTTTATACATCTTATTGTTCTGAATATGTTCCCTTCTTTTTTCCTTGACTTAAATTTGTAATTGATTGACCAACACGTCACTTTTTTTTTGTTTGCATGTTTATTCCTCCTCCTCTAACTTTGGAAATGATGACCCTTACCTCTACTTTTCTTGCAGAATACATTTCTTCAGTGTCTTTCCTTTCAGTTCCTCTCTCTCCATATTTAGTTACAACTTTCTATTTAGTAGTAAGGTATGTGTGCCTCTCACTCATCAGTCCTTACCCAACAGGGTTTGTTCTTGTTTGTTTATGTCTTTCTTGTAAGTACTAGAGTGTCAAACATAACAGAAAAAACTTCTACTACTTAAAGTGTCAACCAATTTAAATAAGATACTGCTAAAAGGGGCAGCGCCTGTGGCTCAGTGAGTAGGGAGCTGGCCCCATATGCCGAGGGTGGTGGGTTCAAACCCAGCCCCGGCCAAACTGCAACAACAACAAAAAAAAAACATAGCCGGGCATTGTGGCTGGTGCCTGTAGTCCCAGCTGCTCTGGAGGCTGAGGCAAGAGAATCACGTAAGCCCAAGAGCTGGAGGATGCTGTGAGCCGTGTGATGCCACGGCACTCTACCAAGGGCAGTAAAGTGAGACTGTCTCTACAAAAAAAAAAAAAAAAAAAAGGATACTGCTAAAAAAGCTAAACTCCCGGGTGGCGCCTGTGGCTCAAAGGAGTAGGGCGCCAACCCCATATGCCAGAGGTGGAGGATTTAAACCCAGCCCCAGCCAAAAACTGCAAACAAACAAAAAACAAAAAACAAAAAAAAAAAACTAAACTCCCACATATTTCTGGACAGGAGATGATTCATACAATTGTAAATCGTTGCAGATACATTTCAAAACATAACATGTAATTAATTTAAGTTTTTAATGTTAATTATCTCAGTGATACTTGTAACTACCTGGAAAAATTTTTGTTCTAAGTTATTTGTATTAAGATGCTACTGGATATCATAGTGTTTGTATAATAGTGAATGAGAAGTGAAGGCAGTAATTCTTTTTTCTCTTTTTAAAAAACTTTATTTAGAATGCCTACTTGAAGAAGTCAGCATGTTTTACATATTAGAAAAATTCCAATTCTTTTGTCTCTGCAAACATTTAAAGTATGTTAGGTATAATAGATTAGAAATGTAATACATTACAAAACAGTAGCCTTTGACTATCTGTACATTTACTATGCACCTTAAGGAAAATTATTTGACAGTGTGCTGTACTTAAACTGCAGGTAACATACTTTTATTCTATCATACAAAACTGACAAGTGGGAGTGCCTGAATTTATAAATGGCCATTAAACAATATTTAAACTGAGATGTATATTTAGCATGCTAAAAAGTGAAAAAAAAAACATTAGCTGAATTCTGTAGCTCATCAGTTCCAATATTTTATGGCATTTTTTTTTTAAATGAAAAATTTTGATGTTACAATGTTAAAATAATTTTACATGATAAATGCAGAAAGGAATTTTCTAAATATTTTAGAAAGTACATTCACATTCATTTGTCATGTTTTTTTTTTTTTTTTGTGGCTGTTCTCAAAGTGTTTATCATATTAAGAAGACACTGGTCCTAACTGGCTTATTGTACCCTCAATGAATCCCCAACAAAAAAAAAAAAAAAAAAGAAGACACTGGTCCTATACAATTTTAACAGTCCATCTGCAATTAAAAACTGTAACAGTATGTCAAAAGTAACAAAAAGCAAGTAATACTGAACTCACACAATAGGTAGAACAAAATGAAACCGAATTACATCATAATGGCAGGTTATACATTTTAAAGAATCTCTTTTTGCACTTAGTCAAATAAGGTAGAAGTGGAAACAAACTGATTTCTGTGGTTTCTCCTATTGGTTCAAATCAGAAAATTTGATATAAATGCTAATATTCTATTTCTGTTTATTTAACATAATTCAAAGTCATGCATGGCTCATCAATAATGTTACAACTTTATGTTCAAACAAAATACCAAAACTATTCATTCCTCACTAGAAATGCTGAACATTAGGAAGATGGAATTTTATATATTTGTTTTCTTAAATTTTGCTTAAGATATTCTTCAAAAAGTTAAAACTGCCCGCCACAATATTTTGTCTGTATATGGCACAAATTGACCTCCAAATCAGTGTGATTTCCATCAAAAAGGCACTGTTTACAAACCTCAGAATCTGACAAGTCTACTTCAGTGATGTCTGAGTGAATATATTTGAAATAGGTAAATAGACAAACCCTTATAAAATTACAGCATTACTGTTTAAATATACTAAAGCTATATAAAAGGAAATAAAATGACACAGAGAAATGACTCTTTTATGACAATTAAGCCTATAAACACCGAATCATACTATAATTCTGTAACACAAAAATGACAGAAAGTATTTTCTTAAAGGCACGAAAGCGTGAATACTAAATGATGGTTGTATTTTACAAGGCCAACTTTTCAATGGAATGCAGTTGCCAACTGAGCTATGACAAAGATTACATTGTACCTTTATAATTGATACAGAAGAGTACTGACATGAAACACAAGTGAAGTATCTATTGCTGAAACTTAACATTTCACATGCCCTGTTTATTATTGCCTTACCCTCCTGGGCCAGTTACATCTTAGTGAACGGTGGATGACTGATGGCATAGTAATTTAACAACCAAGAAAGAAATGTACATGTCAGTAATTATTACTTATTTAAGTTTTTATGTGGGAAAATAAAATTGATACTTTTTTGAAGAAAACTGGTCATTAAGATTGTAAATTTCAGAAACCCTCAAGAGGCTCTCAGACAACTGGAAACTGTCAATCACACTATGAAGCCACGTATGAAAGGAGATTATTCCCAGGTAAAGAAAATTTAAAGTCAATTACATATTATGGCTAAGTACAAAATTATTTATGTGTTTTAAAGATTCACACACTAATTCTACTATATAAGCACTGATCTAAAATGAAGCCACCAATTCCTAAGTTTTGTGTTCAGTTTATAGAAAGGAAGTCATACAACTAAAAGCATTGAGAGGACTTCAGTAAATAAAAAAACTGTCACCAATAAACCTGCTCTTATGAAATAGTGTTTTGACTCTTTGGGTAAGAACCCATAACATCCTCCCTAAAATTTTTTTTTTTTAATAAGGAAAATTACTACCTTTCTAGTCTTAGAAGATACCCATAAAATAAGACACATTTGGACCAAATAAAAATAATATACAAGTGGATAGGACCAAAAACCTAAGATTTGAGTCCCTAACAAAAAATTTTAAGTTTTCAGGATTTAATGATACGATTATTTTCATCATTAGCCAATGAAGTTACATGTAAATAAATTAATGCTAATTTAAACCATAAGAAAGATCAAATTGTACAGTATTTACAAAATATCACATATCAACGAGTAGGCAGTTGAACATAATGTTGGAACAGAATATTAACAAAAAATTACAATGACAAATACAAAATATAACCAAAACAAAAAAAACACTTGCTGTAGTCATGAAAATACTGAGTATAGGTACATCTTATTTATGGTTTTATCAATTTAAAAAATAATTTTACATGTACATATAGAGTACAATAGTTTGTCAACAAAACATGGTAATTTTTTTTTTTTTTTTTTGGGTACAGAGTTTCACGCTGATGTCCTGGGTGGAGTGCTGTAGCAGCATAGCTCACAGTAACCTGAAACTCCTGAATTCAAGCAATCCTCTTGCCTCACTTTCCCAAGTAGCGGTACCTACAGGCATGTGCCACAACTACCGGATAATTTTTACATTTTTAGTGGAGACAGGGTCTCGCTCTTGCTAAGGCTGGTCTTGAATTTCTGAACTCAAGCAATCCACCTGCCTTGACCTCCCAGAGTGCTAGGATTACAGGCGTGAGCCACTGCATCTAGCTGTGAATGGTTCTTTATAGAAATACAAGAGTTAAGATAGGTATATTTATTAGGGGGAAAGAGCAAGCTCTTTTTATGATTTTAATTTTCATAATGCAGCATTCATCCCTTGATTTTGTATTTATCATAGCATAATAAACAGTTGATTATTGTTTTATTGGTCTCACAGTCTCAAGCAAAGGCAAATGTGGCCAGAGAAAATCCACTCTCTGACCTCCACTTTCATTAAGATTCATTTCAAAATCTGTACTTTCAGGATTCCAAGATATATTTTAAGACATTATGTTCCTAAGCTTAACTACCTTGGCAAAACTTGCTTTTGCAGACTGTTGATATTTATGTAAAAAAAAAAAAAAAATGTTAAAATACTAAACTGAAGAAACAAAAAAACTTAGGAAAAAGTATGCCTGAGCTGAACAAAAGGAATCTTAAAGAACTGTGGTTTTGCCACAGAAAGAATTTACTGAGACAGAGGAGGATAATAAGGAATTAAACTTCAGACGTGATACTCTTCTCAGATGCTCGACTTATTGCACATTTTAAATAAACCAATTTCAATATACACAGAAAGGCCACCACACAGGGTTTTACTGCCTTTCTCTTTTTGGCATTTTAAGTAAAATATTGATTATAATTTTTGTATTCTACTTATTGACTGACCATACTAGAGTCTAACTCTAAATAAAAGCTAAAGTAAAGTTTCATAATAAAAAAAATGAATTATCAGCATTCCATATACCCTACAAACATCTCTAGAAGTTGACCTAAAATGGACCAGCTGATTTAAAAAAATACAAAAATGTGGGGGGAAAAAAGCAGTCAATTTTGACCATACCTTTTTCAACAAGTGCTTAAAGTGGTATTATAATCAATCCAAATAGTTACATACAAGTTTTTTCATATTGATATACACGTAAGTACATACATACCTGTATCTATAAATACTAAGTTAAATTCTAGGGGTTAAAAAAATCTTGTGTAAACTTTTTAAAAAGCAATTTGCCACCTGTCTCCATATTATACACTGATCATTCACACTATTTTCTTGCTGTTTATAAGAAGACAATTGAGCTGGGTGTTTGGAAATTATTTTAACAGTACAATGTACTGAGTTATCCATGTGTAGTATTCTATCATTTCTCAATCTGTAATGTCTTATTGATAAAAGCTTTGTGCCAGTTTTAAGAAGAAAATAAATTACATATATTTATAAGAGTAATAGCATTTTTGTTATGAACAATGTTAATGTTATATCTAAGAACATATTATAGAATACAAAGACCACTATCAGGTAAGAGTAGATAAGAGACAGCTGTGTATACATGTAGATTTATTATACTCACATGTGGACACATTTTCACGAAAGCTAGAAATGTCCTGGCACTTCACACACAGGTCACTTTAATAACCAAATAGGATAGCTCTTGTTTCAGGTTAAGGGTAAAAGATACAAAAGATTAACACCTCTCCATTTATCTCCTAGGTTTTTTGAAATTTTGTGATGTTTTAATAAAGACCAAACCAACTTGGTCATTAGTCCTAGGCAAAATCTCATGGTTCTAGTTCATTGATTCAACAGTAGAGAACTTCTATTTAAACATGAAGTTTATTATGACTTGAAGCAAAATCAGGAGGAAAATGTTGAAGTAGTCTTTTTGCTGCAGAAAATAATCCGTTGCAGGTGTGCTTGAAACCAAATGATTTCGAAGAACCATAATATTTCTTTTAATTTCCTCCTGTGTTTGTTTTATGGATTCAATGGAACTTTGAATGTCTCCCAGTTCTATCCCTTTCTTTCTTCTTGTACTTGGTTTTAATGATTGAGCTTCACTTCAGATGAGTCTTGGATATCAGGTTCTGGGGAAGAATATCCTTTTGCTACTTTCTTCTGTCGCCTGGTTGGCTTATGTTTCACTTTTGGGACACTAACCATTGGAGTTTGATGTTTCACTTTGGTCTGGATAACAGCATCTTTTTCAAACTGTATCATATCATTAAGTGGGTCCCATGGTCGGGTATCTGCGAACTTGTAATGCATTCTCCTGTGAGTGGATCAAGTTCAAATAACTTACAAGTCCATTCTTCATTTTTTGTCTTTCGATCTCGGGCAGCTTGTCTCTGAGCTTCTTCTAAAACATACTTCTCTTGAGTAGCTTCTGTTTGGTCTTTGGCATTTATGGCTCGAGTTACCCGCTGCCAGAGTTTTTCTGATTCAAAATCTCCTTGTTCTTCAAATTTTACAGTGTGCCTTATTAATCTCCATTGCTTAATGTCAGGTGTTGGATTCCAGAAAGCCTCTGAATTATCAGTCTTTTTGTCATTAATAAAAACTTCACTATCCCAGTGGCCTTCCAAAGTAGCTAAGACTTCTTTTCCCAATTTAAGTTTCCCTGATATTTGATTAACACAATCACCACTCCCTAGAAATGGCTTTAGTTTAAACTCAAGTATTGCACTGAATCCAGTTTTTTGACATGTAATATTGACTGCTCCTCCAAGCTCCAGTGTCATTGTGCCATAAAGAATTCCTTTACAATGAGCATATGGCATTGCCATTACATAATCTTCACCTCACCTCTATTCAAGAAAGTTAATCGTGCTTCTCCCTCTAATATTGCAGATAATGAGTTTCCATAAAATTTGGACTTAGCCAGGATACTACCACTAAGGCAAAATCCATCTTTTCGGTTACTAACATAAAAGGCAGATATTGGTGGATGATGGGACACCTGTTCAGCAATATAAAAAGTTTTGCTGTTTGTCCTGGGATGAATCCATAAACAGCGGAAAGTCTCACCAAGTATAAGATTATAGGGTTTCTTCAGACCCTTTGGCTTTTTATAGAATCCTGACAAATACCATTTCACTACTTTCTTCAAACGGAAATAAGGATTTTCTTCAAGAGCAGCCTCAGAAAGGAAATCTGCATGATAGTAGTAATCTGAAGGTTTATCCAGGAAAGAACGGGGTTCCAAAATTTATGTAGGCAAAACCACCCTGGACAGGTCCATGCCAGGACAAACGTTTCAACAGTGTCCAGATAAAGCTTTTGTTTCTTCAGACACAGTTTCTGTTTGAGAAGCCTCCCCAGCTTCCCCAAGCTCTTCATGGCTCTCTTCAGTATAGATAGTTTCCTTCAAAGGTTCAACAGGCTCAGGTTCAATGTAGGAGTCATCTTGCCTTTCTGATGTATCTGTGTCACTTTCTTCACTTTTCCCCATCACCTCATTGTCAGACTCATCGTGTTCTTGATCATTTTCTTTATCAGATTTATCAGAATACATATCTTGGTCCTTAAAATGTTGGTGTTCGATTTCACTATCATTTAACTGAAAGTTGTCACTGCTGTGGAGATTGTTAGCACTAACAAGCCATACAAAGTCACATGTGTGCTCTCGGATGAAATGCTCAGGTCATGTTCCTTTCCTTCCCTGATCATTGTATGTTTAAGAAGACTAGAACATTTCAAAGCCAACACCAAAGCATCCATCCAGCACCTTCCATCAGACTCCGAAGTGGCTCGGATGATCAAGTAACTGCTAGGGAGGGGCTGAGTTATGGATCCAACTGCTTCACCTTTTGGATCCTTCACTGCCCAAATAGATTGTTCCAAAGGATGGAAAAGTTTGAAACAAAAGCCATCCTTTTTTGATGGACGCTAAATGATTTCACAGGCATTCAGAAGGACTGTTCCTACCCACTGACCATTTTTTTTTGGGTTTTATAGATCAGCAGCACCCCAGGTTTCAACACACACCACAACTTGGTCCAGCTCTTTAGTGTACCACGAATCTTCAACCAATCAGCCATAACAATGACAGAAGGATCTGTGATTGTACTGAGTAACTCCTTTGTAGCTCTTTTCTTTTCTTCTCGGTAATTTTTCTTTTGCACCTTAAGACAGTCTTTCTTTGTGAGCTTGTTTGAAGTTGAGTTGTCCTTCTCCGAGCCATTATAAAGTTTAGATTCAGACTTACTCTTTGACATAGAAAGTGAAGACTCATCTCTATTTTGAGAAATATCTTCCTTCCCTCTTTCAAAACCCTGGCTAGGAGGACTTGCTGGACTGAGATGGCCGATGTAAATCTTCGGTTGGTGTTGGATAAGCTTCTCTCCCTTGGCGCTGACTCATCTTTTCTGGGGTTAGATGTTGAGCTTCCTCACTGTTTGCTATAACATGGAAGTTCGGTCAGGCTCTCCATCTGGCAAACCTGTCTCCATAATGGAAGAAGATAGGTTTCTGCTTCTCTTTACATTATTGTTCAGCCATCATGTATATCTGCAAATCCGGTGCGGGCCCCCAGCGAGGCGGGAGGCAGGGAGCCGGTTCCTCTGGAGTCGCAGGGACGCCGCGGTCCGGGGCCCTGCACGCGTCGGGTCGGACTCCAACTTCTCTTGGCGGCTGTGGCCGGCGGCGGCTGGGGCGCGAGCCCAGACTGAGGGCGCTGTCTAGGTGCAACCGGGGCGCCGCCGGCGCGGCCCGCGAAGAGGGGCGGGAACTCTGGCCCCGCCGTCCGCCCGCCAGAGCGGCCTCCCACCTGCTCTCCGCCTGCCCTCCGCCTGCCTGCGGCGGCGGCCAAGCTAGCGTATAGCCGCCGGTGCTGCCGCCAACACCGCCGCCCGGCCCGGAGCGCGCCGCGGCCTAAAGTTGTCATCGGCCTAGTCGCCGCCTTTCTGGGCGGCAGTAATATTTTGATGACATCTGTACCATCTCTCATAATCCTTCCCCCAGGAGGAAACAGGTTAGAAAACAGCAGAATGGAGGTTGGAGTCTACGTCTGAGTGACTCCACAACCTGTTTACTTTTTCGTTAGACCATGGAGTCGTGGTGAAAATTATACTTAATTTATCCAGTTTAGTACTTCTTATTCTTAAAGTTGTTGTCTTTTGTTCAATTGTAGATGTATTTGAAGACTTTTAATCTTCAACTTGAATAACCAAGAAGCCTTATTTCCTTTATACTAGGTACACTATCCAATTTTTACCTAAGATCCTGTGCGGTGTAAAGAGAAGAAATTAAGAGCTATTAGTATGTTGCTTACCGGGGTATAAAAAAACCCATGTGATATTTAACATAGGGTTTTGTTTCTTTCTTAAATTATGGAAGCACATAGGAATGCCTCAGTGCTGTAATCGCACAAATGGAGATGCATGTCTTCCACATTCTAAAACTTTTAAGATTAATTTTTATAAAGAAGTCTCCTTCTAGTGTCTTGAACCAGTGCTTTAGAATATTTTTATTCGATTTAAAAATGCATATGCCAACAATGTTCCAGAAATAAATGTTTAAATGTGTTAATAAAAGTATATTTTATATTTTCAAAACAGATATTAAAATATTTAACTGATAAACTGAATCTTAAATTTGTTCCCTCCTCTTGTTTTCATTTTCAAAATTTGGGAATTCTGTGTAGGTTTGTGTTAATTAATTCTCCTAGTTTAGAATTAAGAACAATCTTCTTAATCTCATATACTTTTTCTAAGTAAGGTTATCTAATCCTACTCCCAATGTATATATCCAGAATTGTCTTCTACAGCCCCCGGAATTCGATACATCACCAATGAAGATGTTCTGGGCCCTCATCTGACTCTTTCCTGACTTTTCCTAATCTTCTCTGTCATCTGGCTTTCCCACCCTAGTAAATAACATCTATAGAACATAGCACGGAAACAGGCAAGCAGGAATGGTCCTACCTCCAGCTAGTCTAGTCATTCACCAAGTGCCGTGTTTGCCACCTGCTTACTAATTTCCATATCTTACTACTCTAATTCACCCTGACTTATGATTTTTAAACACTCTTTTCTAGTCACCTCCCCCACCTCAGCTCATTTATCTTTATTTTGCTGCTAGGATGACCTTTCCAAAATATATTCGTGATGATCTAAGTCACCTGCTCATTGAGCAGATCCCCATGACATGAAGGGGAAAGTGTATGTTCCAGGATGGTACACTCTGGTTGGCCTTATTCTCCCCTTTTCTCTCTCCACCTCATTCCCTATAACTGTGTTCCAGTTTTTCCACATTCCTGTTCTACCCTTCACCTGCTGTTCTGTTTCATGGCTCTTTGTTTTGCCCATGCTGCCCTGTCTAGAAACCCTGCACACCCTCATGCTTGTCTTTCACAATCTGGTCCTATCTATGTAGCATTTCCTGACTTTCCAGATAGAACTGACTGTTCCCTCCATTGTGTGCCCTTATCGTCCTTCATTCACTTTAATTTTAGAGCTAGTGAATTGTCCTTTTCCATTCTTGTTTTCATACACCTCTACGCACACTTTAAAATAGGGTAGCATGTGCCTTCTCTTTACATGTTCAGTTCCTCTGAGAATATGCCCATGACTGATAGACACACTAAATATTTATTGTCTTACTGACCAAGGGGATGAGTTAATGCCATAAATACATTGTGTTCTGAAGTCAGGTTTTTGTTTTTTTTTTTTTTAGCAGCAAGGAACAGACAATCCAGCAACTGTAAAGAAAATTGGCATTGGTGTTATTGAAAATATTCTACAAGAGCAAAAGAATAACATCAATTTTACTTTCATGCACAAAAATAACAGAAGTGGTAAGTTAGTGAATATCTCTGAAAATGTTTCTGTGCTTAAATGCTGTTATTGAGACTCCAATTCATGTATGGAGATTCATATGTAACATGCATTTCTTTTTTTTTTTTTTTTTTTTGTAGAGACAGAGTCTCACTTTATGGCCCTCGGTAGAGTGCCGTGGCCTCACACAGCTCACAGCAACCTCCAACTCCTGGGCTTAAGCGATTCTCCTGCCTCAGCCTCCCGAGTAGCTGGGACTACAGGCGCCTGCCACAACGCCCGGCTATTTTTTGGTTGCAGTTTGGCCGGGGCCGGGTTTGAACCCGCCGCCCTCGGTATATGGGGCCGGCACCCTACCCACTGAGCCACAGGCGCTGCCCGCATTTCTTTTAAATATTTTTCTTTCGCTGTTTTTCTTCCTACTATCAACTTTTGCTTCCTCAGACTACTTTATTCCTGAAATTATTTTCTACTATTCATTTGATTTCATTTAAATAAAAATGAATGGTGATAGACTTGTGTATGTATAATTCACAGTACAATTGTTCTCATAAACAACAATTTAGAGATATAACGTCTGCATTAGCATCCAAAAAAAAGGGAGATACCGAAATCACCTTGGGCAGTAGCTGCCTTTGCTTGCAGAAGCCATGTGTAGGGGAAACAATGTTAAGAGGATCTTGGGAGCCTCCCTGTCCTACAAATGGCAGGGATGTCCTACAATGTCCTACAATGGCAGCACCACCAGACAAGAGACTCTCCCAGGCATCTGGCCAGATATCCAGGAGGAGGTCAGAGAGGGCTGAGCCCCCCAAACTGCAAACACTTTCAACTCATTCCTACCATGTGATTCGCAGGGGTGCCCACTGGGCAAGAAGACTCAAGAGCAGAGGCTGAAGCAGGTGGGATCTTTCCCCTGCCAGTTCAGAAACAGAGTTTACTACAGGAATAGCATGGCTCAACTCAAAAATCAGGCAGTGACAGCCCCATCTATCCCCCTCCAACATACACACAGGGGGCTCAGGTGACTGCTGGCCTGGCTGAGGAGGATGCCCTCTACGCAGGGGGGCTCTGGCTCACCCAACTGCACTGTGTGACTCTGTCCTCTGGCCATATTTGGAGGAGCCTTAACTGTGGATAAGCCATTTTTGAGGCTTGGAGGAGCTTGGAGGAGCCTTAACTGTGGATAAGCCATTTTTGATAGAAAGCAGTGTTAAGAAAGTCACTGCTGCCTGTTTTGGTAGGCAGGAGCCATACAGGAGGTAGGTCCTCAGAGAGAAAAGAAGGAAAGGACTGCTCAGAGGGGAGCAGAGAGAAGTGATGCTGAGAGTTTCCTGATGTTGGCTTTCTTTCTAAAGCCACCTGTGGTCTTGGCCTTGGGGTCTGGAGACAATCCACTGTCCGGGCAAATAAAGCCGCCATGTTTGCCTTTCACATTTCTTTTGTGTGGGTGGACCCCCTATTTATCCTTCCAGATTCAATTCAAGCACCTGTTCTTGAGAAAACTGTGTAACTTCCTCTGTGTCTGTCAGAGAGCTCAGCCTTTGTCCTCAGCCAGACTCTGGCTTCCCTGAAGGGACAGGGTCTAGATCCATCTTGGCAGCCCCATCATGCAACAGGAAGCTTGACCAAGAGCTCAAACAGAGTTTTAAAATAAAGTACTCGACAGAAGGCGCTTCCCCAGAGGTATAGCCCAAGGGGAGTATAAAATGTGTTCATAGCTTCTGGCAATTAGCTCACTGGTATCTTCCTCAGAAAAGAGTTTTGCATGAATTGTGGTAGGAGAACCCAGAACATCACAGACTGAAGAGTGGTCAGGAGGAATGCAAGGAAAAGGAAAATAAACAAAGCAAAATTTCAAGAAATTTGGCATGAAGAGGAGTAGGGTTGGTATCTAGGTGAAGAATGAAATGATTTATGGAAGAACAAGAGGGCCCAGGGCAGCAGAGGCCCTGCTGTTCCCAGTGAAAGAGAGTGACCATTGGGGCAGACCCCTGGCTGTTCCTAGCTGTGCAACACCTGAAATGACAGTTTTCTGGGTTTTGAGTTCAGATGTCACAACCTTACTGCTGAGCTACGAGGGACAGGCACACCCAGGACGAGGCTTTAGACAAATCTTACAGGTAGTTGGAGGAGCCTCAGCAGTGCCGGAGGAGAGGGTATTCTTCCTAAGAGAGTTACTGTGTGATTCTGAGTTGCTTTTGACAATAGTATTTAAGTAGGCTGGGATGTTGAGAAAGCTGGAGAAAGCTCTACATCAGTTGATGCTCCCCTTGGCACCATTTACAAAGTGTGAGAGAACAGGGCTCCGGTTGAGGTGGAGACCGCCAGGAGGGGAAGAAGAAAAATGAAGGTGACAGGGAAGCTGAGGGGAGCCTGGTCCCTGTGGGATGCCAAGGCAGGGTTGGGAGCCAGTGGCAGTTGCTGGGAGCAGTTGCTGGGCAGGACTATTGGAACCTCGGACAGTTAGTGGTTGGTTCTGTCCACAGCTGTGGAGGGAGGGGCAGTGACTGCCAGAGCAGCTGCAGGTGACAGGCTGGTGCTGGGCAGAGGGAAGAGCCAGACAATGACAAGCCGTTGACACACTCCTCCCTCTCTGCTTTCCAAGTCCCCAGTTCCGTGCTGGGTGTCAAGTCCCGAGAAGGGGAGGCTGGAGGGTCCTGCGTTCCATGGGGGCAGTGATGGAGCACAGGGCCTGGACTTGTAGAACAAGTTTTTCCTCTTCTGACAGCTCCCACTGTCTGGCAGCGACTCTGCACACTGAGCCACTCACTGGGACACCACCACGAGGCTCTACTGGGCAGAAGCAAGGCTGGCCTCACAGACAGGAGGACAGGGCATCTTAAAGAAGACAGGTAGTAGCATGTGTCACATCTGTTGGATTTGACAAAAAATTTGGCTCCTTTTTCCCAAACAGCCTGTGTGAAATGAGAAAAGAGCAGGGACAGAGAGCTATGTGCACCCGCCTCCCCAAACCTCACAGCCTTCACTGGGCCCTGTGACATTTCCAAAGTGCATCATAGATGTCGCTTTTCTTAGTTGCTTGACTGACTTTAGTTACTCTGCGCTGAGCAACAGAGGAGAGCTGTGTCATTCCCTCTCAGTGCCTCGAATGTCTTCTGAGACTTCCCCCGACCTCCGGGCCGCTTCTTTTCTTCAACCTCCTGCTCCCAGCCCTGGGCTGTTCCCACCTGGGGCTCACAGCCCTGCTGCTCTCAGAGACCCCCCCCCTCCCATGGCCCCTGGGGCTCCTCTAGGACTAGCACAGAGAGGCCTTGCAGGGGTTTCCCGTCTGATGGTGCCGCCCTGCCCTGCCTGTCTCTGATCTGCTCCTGTCTCTGTGGTCTTTATCAGACATTGTGCTTGTCCCAGCATCTGCCAGAGATGGTATCTTGTCAATCCAGCAATTAGTACCCATGTGCTGCATACCTGATGAGCACACAAAATCAGAGTTTCCCTTTTCTACAACCTAACCTTGGGGCGGGACTCCATTCGCATGGTAGTTTCTTATTAGTAGCTTTGATTTTTTTTATAAACTAAAGCTACAGTGTGTCAGCCGTACTTTCCACGGCCCCAGGGCTTTCTTGCCACTCTGTCCTGGGTGGTCAGAGTGAAAACAACAGCTTTTTCTAGACTTTGTTGTCTGGCTGTTTTTCCACAGTGGATGCATCTCTGTCTTCCAAATATTTGTCTCTCAAATCTTTCAATTTCTGCCTTCTAGAATGTACAGATATATGACTGCATATTTGGTAGTGGTTTTTAAAGCTGTTTTGATCACTTTTGCATCCATGGAGCACAGACTGGTATCTGCACAGTCATAAATACTAATGGAATAAGCCTTTTAAATTATGACAAGGATCATATACAGGTTCATCTTTATTTAATGACACTGAAGTCTTAATAATTTAAGACTTTCAGACTTTCTAATAAAAAAAACATAATCAACATGAAATTAGCATTCCTACGTTGTCCTTGTCAGTAGTTTGCGGCTATTCTGAATATTACTGTAACTTGTCAGCCAATATCTGCCTTCTTTAAACTCCACCAAACCTGCTAGGAGGATGGATAGATTTGCTATTTCATCATAGATATCAATGGGAAAATAGCATTTGGATTATAGAAGTCTGCTTTACAGTTGAACAGTTTCTTTCCCAACTCTGGAAAGATACCACCCCAATTACTAATATTTTCCACTACCCGAAGTCTACCATTATGACACAATTATTTTAACATATATTTTGTGGATATTAAATATGCACCCAAATTGTTAAAAGAGCATTTGAGCGAGAAGCACTTTATGCCAGTGGTTCCAAACTCATCTGCACACACTGGATCTGGGGAACTTCAGAAACTACCGATGGCTTTATCTCCTGTTCCTCTCTCCATGAAGATTGTGACTTAATATGTCCAGGATGTGGCCTGAGCTTTGTAACATTTTAAAAAATCCCCCAGTGATTCTCATGTGCAGCAAACATGGGAACCTGTATTTTAGGGTTCATCTGTGATTTATATAATACTGGGGGTTAATTGGTAAATTTATTTCTTTAGACTTTGCTATAAGTTCTGAGCGGAAAAAGTCTGCACATGCTGGGAACAAGTGTTTTTGTGCATGTGCGTTCCGTGGAAGGGGAAAGTTTAGTGCAACAGACCGCCCTGTCGGTGGCCTTCAGTCCGAGGGAGTGCAGGGAGAAGGAACGAGGAAAGTTGAGAGGTCGGCGCAGGAAAAATGACAGACTGCCACACAGCATGTGATGAAGGAAGCAGCTGTGAATTTATTGGGTATACATGTTGGTATTTATACATTTTTACAGAGCTTACATAATGCAATCTTTTTGCTTACGTGTGCGGGTTATCTTTGCGTTTACAAGTGTGATTTATTATGCATTGTTATGTTTTAACGTTCCGCTTCCGGAGGGTGTTATGTTTGTTATGTTATGTTTTAACGTTCCGCTTCCAGAGGGTGGCGGTTATTAGTCAACTCTGCCCGCTTTCTCCTATCTCAGTTTCTTATTATCTTTTTAGAACAGCTTGACATCTTCTTTATGTTAATGCTTGACTAATTTTACATTTACTATTTGATTTTATTGTTATTGATAATTATAATTTTGATTTAGCGTAAATTCCTTGACAAGTATTATTTTTCCTATTGATTTTTATTATGCGTGACAATTGGTGAAACAAGATGTTCTGAACAGGACTTTATGGTGGGTGGATGTGTTTCAGTGACTTTGTAACTTATGTAGATAATTTGTATTTCATGTCCTTGGGCTTATCGTCTTAGCTCACTGGTGGGAAAACATCTTTATGTGCTCATTGTTGGTGCTACTGAGTCTAGCAGCTCACAAGGCTGTGCTCTATCTGGATTAGTAGTGCATTGTGCTCATTCTTAGGAAAGTACATATTGACAATTTATGAGAACAAACAGACTTCTGGTACAGGATGACAAACACATGAGTAGACGCCACAATCTTTAAACTTAAGCGGGTAACTGAGCATGCTAGGCAACATTTCTGATGCTGTGCATACTGGGGGCGCTGGGGGCAAAGCTCCGGGGAGCACAAACCACCTTCCCGTCGTTCTATAACGCGGACAGCACTACCTCACTACGGCTATATGTCGTGAGCGCGGCAGTTTAGTATCTCCCCATTTGAGGAAAGCTATCCTGCAAGGTTAGCTCACACAACAAAGGCAATTAAAAATGATAGAAGGTGGAGTGTTGTGTAAATTATGTGCTAAACTGAGCACTGCTGCCTACATGGGCTGTAGGAATCATTAACAGAAAATGGCATTAGATACTCTCCTTCTCTATTTTCATCATCTTTGCTCATTTCTTAAAAGAGAAAGAGATATTCCAGTCCACGTGTAGCTAGAACAACACCACAATTGCTTAGTGGAACAGTAATAAAAGCAATTTGGTATGATACACAAAGTTAAATAACATCATTATCTTTGATTTATAAACCACTGAATTTTGCCAACCAAGTAGTAAGAAGCAATAATTGCTAACATCTGGTCTGGAAATTGCCCTACATCAATACCCTTGGAAAGAAAATGAAGTGTGTTGCTCAGGAAGCAAAGATTGTCAATGCAGGGTTTCATTTTCAAGATAGAGCAAGCTGGACGCAACTGGGCTTGTTGCCCTTTGCCACATTCTAAGTGATTTGACCACTAACTGTTAGAATGAAGTTCAGCTGATTGAAATATTATCTGATCCTCCTCTTCCAAAGTCTCTTGGTATATGACATTTGAGGGATAAAGTTCAGCATCCTCATGTATGCTTAGGAAAGCAGTTTGGAAATTAACAAGTGCGCTGTGACACAGGCAGGGGGAGTTGAACAGAGATCAGAGGGAATACTGAAGGCAGCTAGTGGGAAGTGATCAATGGGAAAAACAGCAATACATTCTTTAGTATTGATTAAATTGCAATTCTGAGTGTCAGCATGACAATATGGCTACTGCTCCTGAAAGATTACTTTTGAAGTTAGAGGGGAGCACAATTGTTGTCACTTTTTGCTAATGATATTTTTCTAAGGGGAAAGAAACTAGGAGACTTTCAAGAATGTGGGCACTTACAATTTTCACGAGTGACTCTGCTAGTGTGGTTTAGTTTGTCATAATATTTCTAAATATGCTGATTCAATAGTGACCTTGAAAATGTCAGACATGTGTCCCTGAACGTGAGCAGAGCAGCCCATGCCTATTCCAACTTCCAGAGCCTGATTGAAGAATCAGAGAAACTGGCAAAAGGTGCTCACAGGATTGTGACTCAGGAGAGCCTGGAAAGAAATGCTGTGGGCTTCTTCCTCTGGGCGGTGAAGGAGATTGGTCCATAAGGGATTTGAACAAAGACACAGCAGCTCAAATTTATGCTTATTAACACTCTTTTCTGATGGATTGTACGTATGGCTTCTGTCATTGTATGATATGTGTTTTAATTTTTTAATATTGTAAGTACTACTTTATACAGAGTGGGAGCTAGGGTTGTATTCTATAATACAAATAATAATGCTGTTTGTTATCAACTTGAGACATTTTTCTTTACCTGTGGTGCAAATCTTTGTTGAATGGCTGGTTTCCTTCTTTGTACACTTAAAAAAGTCTTTGTGTTCTTTTCCTGGGCCATCTTGAATTGTCCTTACCATTTTCCTAGCCACCTTCTTATTGGGAACTTGGCTGGAGGCTCATCTGATGGAGTTGGTGCCCAGTCCCCACCCTGACTCCACAGTGGCCGCCTGTGTTAATGTTGCTCTGTTTTACATGTCTCAGAATCCCTCCCTGCCAATGGGAGAGCAGCTCTGCAGCGCAGTTCCAAATTTCTAAAAGAAGCAACAGCCTCAAAAGAAAGCATCAATGTGGGTTTACAGCATGGCCACTCTGATGAGCAGAGTGAATGTGAGCACATCTCTGAGCTTCTCCTTTCCTGGAGTGGCTTCAAGCTTAATCGTTCTTTGTCACATGAACATTTCAAATTCCTATCCCATAAACTCTGTAGAAAGCTGCACAAGTGCTTGCTGGGGACTAATTGTACAGATGTGTGTGAAACTGTGTGCAAGGACCTTGAGAAGCTCGCTCTTCTCCAGGGGAAAAGATGCCCAGTTGGTAGAGCTGGGCTGGCCATGTAATTTGTACTCCAAAGGGAGTACAGGTCCAAGACTGGAAAGATGCAAGAGATCTTGTCATGCCGCTGTGGCAGACACTTCCAAGGGGCCAGGCTGCCTGGGTGGCTGGGCTGTGGGGCCACTGTGCCTAGAGCTCCTTTTGTAGTTGCAGCTGCCACTCACTGCCTGTGAGAGAGTCCATTGTGGACTGAGGGGTGGCTCCACAGATGCTTCTGACCCGTGACTACCCATTCAGGACTGCCCGTGCAGATGGTGACCTGTGCTGAACCAGTGCCGCCATTGGGTGAGGGTTGAGTTGCAAGCAAGACCCCTCAAAAGTAAGTGGTGTTCTTCCCACCAGCAGGAGGAGAAGGAGGCCAGAAGTTGACAGCCATAGATGGAGGGGTGGTGTCCATGGCATCGAGGTCAAGGCAGGCATGGACTGTGGTACAGGAGAGGCCCAGCCTCCCAGACTGAAGGAGACTGGAGGAGCCATGGTGGGAAGGCTTGTGAAGGCAGGGGCCATGGGAAAAGGGTTCCCCAGCCTGGACCTAAGGGTGGGGTGGGGGATGATAGGTGGAGGCGGGTGTGTGGGGACACTAGAATGGACAGGGCTCCTCTGATCTGTGCTCCAAGGAGTGTGAGGAAAGGGAGGAGAGGTCCTGGTAGAGGTTGAGGTAGAGGTGAAAATGCGAGTTGCAGAAGGGGGCGTGGTGTCCATGTCCCCCGGCTCTTCATCAGGCTGCCCGGTGACATGGGCAGATGGATGGCATGCAATGTTGGACGTGGTGGCTGTAGAAGACCTGGGTGTCTCCAGGATAAAAGGCAGGTTTGGGGTAGGAGGGAGGGGAGAACAATTGGGGAAAGAAAAATTAGGATGGGGAGGGAATGGAGGAGGAGGAATGGGGAGGGAAGTGGGAGGAGGGGAGGGTAAGAGAAGGGAGGAAGTGGTGTGGAGGGAAGGAGGAGGGGAGTGGATGAAATGGGGAAGATGGAAGGTGAAGGAAGGAGGAGGGGAAGGAACAGAAAGGGGAGGCGGGATGGTCAAGGAAGTAGGGGAGGGGAGAAAGGGATAGAGAGGGGAGGGCGGAAGATGAAGGATAGAGAGGAAGAGGAGGGTGCAGGGCTAGGGAGGAGGGATAGGTAGGGAAGGAGGAGGAAGAGGGATGGGAAGGGGAGGAGAAGAGAAGGAGGGGAGTCAACATCCGTGGGTTGTGGACCCAGTCTCACAGAGAAGGATCCGAGGTTGCTAAGGGTGGAGGAAGGTGGAGGGACAGGCAGGACGGGAGGTCCAGCAGCAGCCATGTGGGCAGGGGGGTCAGAGGAGGGAAGAGGAAGTGGGACTTGGGAAAGGGAAGGGGCAGGCTGGGTGGGAGCTTCCCAGGGCCTCTGTCTTCCTCTCCAAGGCCTCTGCTTTGTCCTGCCAGATGTTCCTTTGACCCCCAATGTTCCCCTCGACCTTCCTCTGCTGCTACAGCAGGAAGCTTCGGAGGTGGGTGCAGCTGACCTCTATCCCATGACAGCAGCAGTGGCACTGGCACTGGTGGTGACTGTGGCAGCAGTAGCAGCATGGGCAGTTTCCTCTTCTCCCCATGGAGTTGGCACATCCTTGTCACAGGCCAGGAGGCGAAAGGGGCAGCTGAGGCAGGGTGTTTGCCTGGAGGCTGGGCAGTGTGGATGGCAGGGGCATGTTCACCCCGAGGCTGGCGGCATGGGGACATGAGCGCCAGGCAGCAAACGGGGGCTGGGGAGGCCGGGTTTACCAAGGCAATTGTCCATCCTGGTAAGTTATGCAAAGTGACTCTGAAAAGGCAAAAGGAAGG
This sequence comes from Nycticebus coucang, assembly GCF_027406575.1. NCBI lineage: Eukaryota > Metazoa > Chordata > Mammalia > Primates > Lorisidae > Nycticebus > Nycticebus coucang. The sequence continues at coordinate 148,446,308 of NC_069783.1, read as the reverse complement.
AGAGATCTCTCCTGGAGTCCACCTCATCGGCAGACTGATCACTCACTGGTCAGAGGGATGCTTGTGAAGTCCCAATGGAGCTGGTGACAGACAGAGGCCCCGCCCAGGGCTCAAGCTAGGGGCAGAGCAGAGGGTGCTTAGAAGTGGCGCCAAGGGGCAAGGGCAAGTCTCTGCTGTTGGTGGCAGGTGTTGGGCTCAAATTGAGCCACTGTGTGGGGACTGTATGGATCCCCTGTTCCAGGGCACTTCCTGGCGTGTGGGGGGGCTCTGCAGGCTCCAGGGCACCTGATGAAGGGCTCCAGGTCACAGGGGCAGAGCCTCCCCAAGGGAGAGCAGGAACCCGAACCTGCCAGCCTCCTCTGGTGACACCCCCCACTCCATCCCTTCCCAGCCCAATGCCCGTGGGCTGGTGGGAGCAGGGTCTCTGGCCCAGATGGCACACTTTCCCAGGAGGGAACTGCGGTGTCTTGACAGGTGCTGCACCTGTGACATCCCTTCTTGGAACTCACCTCTTTTCACTTCTTTTTGCATGTATGGTAAAAGGACAGGTAAACCTTAGCTCACATCTGAGGTCAAAGTGGTGGGCGTGGCCCAGCCAGGCTTTCAACCCAGGCAGTGTCTACCTCCTCCTCTCCTGTAGGGCAGGATTCCCTTTGTTTATTTCTATAGCCCAAGGGCACGTGGCACCTGGGCCAGCTGTAGTAAGCATGTGCCCAAGAGGGGAGGTCTTCACTTCAACCCAGCTGACGGTGACCCAAGCTGGGCTCCAGTTTCCTCAGAAGATGCAGAACCCAAATAAGTAAAAGTTATATTCTAGCTCAACTGTGGTCCCTCCTCAAGTAAATTCATCTGTGGATTATGGTATACCGATAAGAAGACAGTGCCTATTAGTCTAGAAAACAAATATATGTATTTGCAAGTTACTAGTCAGGCAGAATATTTGATGAAGACAGTCACGGCACCTGTTGGGGCCCCTCTTCAATGCACAGTACAGCCACCCAAATGTAACTCTCCAAGTTCTTATGCCCAAAGGCAGACGTTGGGGTTTGCGTAAAGCTAACATGTATGTTTGTCAAGAAGGATTTAGAAAATCTTACACAGGGCTTGATCTAGTTTTCATCTTATTTCTCTGGCTTTTTTCATTGGAGTATTTTTCTCTCTCCTGGGACTGACGTGTTTCAGACATATCATAGGCAGAAGTTTCAGAACCAATCAGAGATCAATAAATATATTTACATGCATTTTTAGTTTTTAAAAGATCTATTAAAATAACTTCAGGCATAATTAATGTATTATGCAGTTGATTTTAGGCTTTTCCTGATCTGATTCATTTAAAGTATGTCAGCCCATACTCAAACATCCATCCGCAACAAGGTTGAGGTTGCTAGGCCTTAGAGGTTTTCCTCAGTACAAGCCCTTGGTAAGCTGTCCAGGAGAAGAAATGATTTAGAAATTCCTTGAAATTATTTGAGGAGAGTTCAATCAGAAACAATGTCTTAATATGATTTTATTTGAATGAAAATTAAAATCTGGTACAAATTGTTAGATGCCAATTTCCTACAGGAAGTCTGAGAAAGGACCATCACATTTAACTTACATGAAAAGAATAAATTCACAGTCATGTTAGTTCTAATTTTTTACCCCCAGTTGTCAAATCACTACACCTTGCATGTTCTTCCTCTAAGTGGGACTCATAGTGCTCTGAAAGCCTTTTTGGATTCCAGGGACAGCATTGACCACACTTGGGAATTTTACTCCAATCCATAGACCAAGTACCATGTACAAATGCTGAGAAGTTTCTACAGCAGGTCCATGCATGGTACAAAAAGCCCTGTCTTTGGTCCATATGAACTGGCAGATCCCACAGTATCTGTGGTACAATTGCCTGTGGAGTCTCTGGCTGGCCCCAGTAGGAAAGTCACAGTTGCTGTGCCTTATGGTTCTGCAGCAAGATTGTGCCATCTACCGAAGACAATTATAGACCTACTGAAAAGGAATTCATATTACAATAGGGGGCACTGGTAGCAAAGGGACATGTGACTAGGTGACATCACCAAATGGTCCAAAGCACCCATCACGAGTGATGGGACATATTCCTCCTCCCCCCAACATTTCCTCACTTTTGTTTGATGTCCTTCCACATTTTCTTTATTTCTCAAGGGAGAAGTGCTGTCACTCTAGATTAACTCAGGCTTTTTAGAATTTCAGATAAATTGGATCATATACAGATAGTCCCAGACTTACAATGGTTTGACTTACAATGATACAAAAGAGGTATGTATTCAATATGCTCCTCAACTGAGCATGGGGTTATGGCTGGCTAAACCCATCAAGAATTGCAAATGATGGCTGATGGGATGAATGTTTAGTCCCTCTCTCCCAAATCATCAGGTGAGAGCGAGGGGGCTCTAGATCTTTTCCCAGCATGGAGGGTCATGTGGATAGGCAGCTAGAGGTGTGCAGCGAATTGGTCGATTGCTGTATTTGAGCTGTAATCCAAAGCCACAGACTCTGCTGTAGAAATTTCTCCTGTGGACCCAGCAGCTAGCAGCTGGCAGCCGGCCCCTCCCCCACGGAGGACTGCAGTTCCCAGTTCAAGGGGAAACTTAGGAATTTGATGGAAATTTTGGTGATGGATTCCTGAGCAGAATTTGGAGACCAGAAAGGGGTGCTGTTTGGAGCTGCAGGGGGCTAGGCAGCCCCATAGAAAATTAAGGGGAAAGGATACAGCCTGGGAAACACATTTTGAAATGTTGGAAATGGCTGACACCTTTTTCCCAGAACAACAGGTGTGATTCAATAGACTGGACCCTTCCTGGTGGGGAATACTGGTGGACTGGCAGTTGGGGTGTGTAGTGAACTGGTGGGTTGCTGGACTCAAAAGTGAGATTCTGAACCATGGAAACTGATGGAAAGTTCTTGCAGTTTGTGGAGAAACTGGGAGCTGAGTGGAAAGATTTGTGAAGCGTGGACTCCTACACCAAGTTTGGAGGTCAACCCAGGATCTTGTACCCAGCTAAACTGAGTTTCATTTATGATGGAGAAATTAAATACTTTAATAACATTCATATGTTGTAGAAATTTGCCATAACCAAACCAGCTCTCCAGGATATCCTCAAACCTATCCTCCATAATGAGGATACAATTCTCCACCACAGTACAATTCTCCACCACAAAAGTAACCCGACTCTGAAACTTTTGATCAAATTCCAACTTCCACAGTTGTAAAAGGATTAAAAATGTCCACTGGTCTTTCAAAAAACACAATACCCAAAATTCTACCAAGGCAATCAATATTCTCAATTAATGTGAATGGCTTAAACCGTCCTCTAAAGAGGCACAGGCTGTCTGACTGGATGCAAAAACTCAGGCCAGATATCTGCTGCATACAAGAATTTCATCTTACCTCAAAAGATAAAGACTCAGGGTGAAGGGATGGTCATCTATATTTCAGGCAAATGGAAAACAGAAAAAAGCAAGTGTTGCAATTTTATTTGTAGATGCAATAGGCTTTAAACCAACAAATGTTAGGAAAAATAAGGAGGGTCACTACACATAAGGAGGGTCATACATATTCAATATGATGAGATTTCAATTATTATTTATGCACCCAACCAAAACTGCACTTCAATTTATAAGAGAAACTCTAACTGACATGAGTGACTTGATTTCCTCCAGCTCAATAGTAGTTGGAGATTTTAACACTCCTTTAGTGGTGTTGGATAGATCCTCCAGTAAGAAGCTAACCAAAGAAATTTTAGTTTTAAACTTAACCATCCAACAATTGGATTGAACAGACATCTACAGAACATTTCATCCTAACAAAACTGAATACACATTCTTCTCATCAGCCCATGGAACATACTCCAAAATCAATCACATCTTAGGACACAGATCTAACCTCAGCAAATTTAAAACAATAGAAAATATTCCTTGCATCTTCTCAGACCATCATGGAATAAAAGTGGAACTCAGTAACAACAAGAATTTGCATACCCATACAAAAACATGAAAACTAAATAACCTCATGCTGAATGATAGCTGGGTCATAAATGAGATTAAGAAGGAAATTACCAAATTTTTAGAACAAAATGAAAATGAAGACATGAATTATCAGAACATCTGGGATACTGCAAAGGCAGTCCTAAGAGGGATATTTATATCACTGCAAGCTTTCCTCAAGAGAACAGAAAGGCAGGAAGTTAATGGGACAACTTAATGGAACATCTCAAGCAATTGGAAAAGGAAGATCATTCCAATCCAAAACCCAGCAGAAGAAAAGCAATAATCAAAATTAGAGCAGAATTAAATGAAATTGAAAACAAAAGAATTATACAACAGATCAATAAATCAAAGAGTTGGTTTTTTGAAAAGGTCAATAAAATAGATAAACCTTTGAATAACCTAGCCAGGAAAAAAAAAAAAAAGTAAAATCTCTAATTTCATCAATCAGAAATGGTAAAGATGAAATAACAATAGACTCCTCAGAAATTAAAAAAATCCGAGATTAAAGATGGCGGCCGAGTAACAGCTTCCCTTAAACTGGGAACAGCGAGTCTGGGGAGACAAGACTCCAGGCATCTCTGGCCAGTGGGATCTGCCTATAAACATCCCTTTGAGGATACATGGAGCCAGCAAGGGACTTCTGGACCCCAAGAGGAGGACAAAAACAGTGGAAAACTGGCAAGTGGTTGTCCGTGTTTGATAGACCTAATCATGCCAGCAACCGTAAGTATAAGCAGCAGTGAGACTGCAAACGGGAAAGGCCTTACCTGTGAACTGTTTTGGTGTTCTTGGACTTGGCACACAGTTAAACTGCCTTGGGGAGTGCTTGAGCAGGAGTGTGGAGTACTTTGGGCATTGTCTGGGGCCCCAGTCTAAGCCACGAAGCTGGGCGCAGGAAGCCATTGTGAAAGAACTGCCCTGGCAAGCTCTGCCCTCAGGGTCTCAGAGCAAGGATTGGGTGGGTCAAAGTAACCTACTGACTGAGCAGCCTAAAGGCGGGGACTGAGCTGCCTTATAGCCTTAATCCTTAGGGGCAGAGTGAGACGGTTTTGGCACACTGGAGCCTTGGGCTGTTGCCCTGGGTAGAGTGCCGTGATGTCACAGCTCATAGCAACCTCAAACTCCTGGGCTTGGCGCCGCCCAGACCTCCATAAGAGCTGTGCAGCGACCCCCGACCAGTGACCTGCCCCCACCGGGCCTCCATATTTCCTGACCAGGAACTGTGGGAGCCACACAACCCTGCATTCTCCCTCCTGTGTCCTCCCAGCTTCCACACTAGCCTATTCATCTGGACAGGGACTCTGGTAGCTGCGTGCCCTTTGGAGCCCTCCCTGCCTCTGCGCAGAGCTCTTCTCCTGGCCAGAGACTGCTGGAGCCTTGGGTTCTCTGTCACTGGGTGCCTGGCACTCCCAGAACCGTGTGCACCACCGCCAGCCATGTTGCTGGATCCGGGTGTGTCACAAACCGGAGCTGCTTACACAACCAGAACTCCCTAGCTAGAGCAGCCCCAGAGGAACTACACAAGGTAACTCCCTACAAAGATCCACCAAAAATAGAGTGATCCTGCTGGGGTCTAATCTTGGAGAGACACCTCCCCAACTCTGAGGACAGCCAGAGGCAATGGTGAAAAATAATCATGAGGTGAAATCAATAGAAAAACTCTAGCGATATGAATAATCATAGATCAACTCCCCCAAGGATCAATGGGGCAGAAATAGCACAAGACCCCAAGCACAAACAAATAGCTGAGATGTCAGAAATTGAATTCAGGATCTGGATAGCAAATAAGATCGAATTAGAATTCCAAAAGTTATCTCAAGAATTCAAAGGATTCAAAGACCAAATGACCAAAGATTTCGACATATTGAGACAAGAAGTTGCATCCCTCAAAGATCTGAGAAACACAGTAGAATCCCTCAGTAACAGAATGGAGCAAGCAGAAGAAAGGATTTCTGACATTGAAGACAAAGCTTTCGAATGCTCCCAAACCCTCAAAGAAGAAGAGAAATGGAGAGGAAAAACAGACCACTCTCTCAGAGAGCTCTCGGATAATTTGAAGAAAACCAATATTCATCTTATAGGGATCCCCGAAAGTGACGAAGTGGCTTCACAAGGCACAGAGTCTCTTCTCCATGAGATTATGAAGGAAAACATTCCAGACATGCCAAGAGATTCCGAAATTCAGATAGCAGACAGTTTCAGAACTCCAGCACAACTCAACCCAAATGAGACATCCCACAGACACATCATAAAAAATTTCACTAAAGTTAATATGAAGGAGAAAATTCTGAAAGCTGCCAGACGAAAGAAAACCATTACCTACAAGGAGAAGAATATTAGAATAACTGCAGATCTCTCTGCTGAAACCTTTCAAGCTAGAAGAGGATGGTCATCGACTTTTAATCTCCTAAAACAAAATAACTCTCAACCTAGGATCCTGTACCCAGCTAAATTGAGCTTCATTTATGACGGAGAAATTAAATACATCAACGATATTCACATGTTGAAGAAATTTGCCACAACTAAACCAGCTCTCTAGGACATTCTTAAACCTATCCTCCATAAAGACCAGTGTAATTCTCCACCACAAAAGTAAACCCACCCAAAAAATTTTTGATCAAATTCCAACTTCCACAGTCGCAAAAGGATTAAAAATGTCCACTGGTCTCTCGAAAGACTTATCAATACTCTCAATTAATGTGAATGGTTTAAATTGTCCTCTAAAGAGGCATAGGTTGGTGGACTGGATATAAAAACCCTAGCCAGATATCTGCTGCATCAAGAATCACATCTTACATTAAAAGACAGATATAGACTCAAGGTGAAGGGATGGTCATCTATATTCCAGGCAAATGGAAAGCAGAAAAAAGCAGGCATTGCAATCCTGTTCGCAGACGCAATAGGCTTTAAACCAACCAAAATAATTAAGGATAATGATGGACACTTCATATTTGTTAAAGGTAATACTCAATATGATGAGATCTCAATTATTAATATTTATGCACCCAACCACAACGCACCTCAATTTATAAGAGAAACTCTAACATACATGAGCAACTCGATTTCCTCCACTTCCATAGTAGTTGGAGATTTTAACACCCCTTTACCAGTGCTGGATAGATCCTCCAAAAAGAAGCTAAACAAAGAAATTTTAGAATTGAACTCAACCATTCAACATCTGGACTTAACAGACATCTACACAACATTTCATCCCAAAAAAACTGAATACACATTCTTCTCATCAGCCCACGGAACATACTCCAAAATCGACCACATCCTAGGCCACAAATCTAACCTCAGCAAATTTAAAAAAATAGAAATTATTCCTTGCATCTTCTCACACCATCATGGAATAAAAGTTGAACCAAATAACAACAGGAACCTGCATACCCATACAAAAACATGGAAGCTAAACAACCTTATGCTGAAGGATACATGGGTTATAGATGAGATTAGGAAGGAAATCACCATATTTTTGGAACAAAACAACAATCAAGACACAAATTACCAGAACCTCTGGGATACTGCAAAGGCAGTCCTAAGAGGGAAATTTATAGCACTGCAAGCCTTCCTCAAGAAAACGGAAAGAGAGGAAGTCAATAACTTAATGGAACATCTCAAGCAATTGGAGAAAGAATAACACTTCAACCCCAAATGCAGCAGAAGAAAAGAAATAACCAAAATCAGAGTGGAATTAAATGAAATTGAAAACAAAATAACTATACAACAGATCAATAAATCCAAAAGCTGGTTTTTTGAAAAGATCAATAAAATAGATAAACCTTTGGGAAACATAACCAGGAAAAAAAGAGTAAAATCTCTAATTTCATCAATCAGAAATGATAATGATGAAATAACAACAGACCCCTAAGAAATTCAAAAAATCCTTAACGAATACTACAAGAAATTCTACTCTCATAAATATGAAAATCTGAAAGAAATCAACTAATACCTGGAAACACACCACCTACCAAGACTTAGCCAGAACGAAGTGGAAATGTTGAACAGGTCTATATCAAGTTCTGAAAAAGCATCAACTATACATAATCTACCTAAAAAGAAAAGCCCAGGACCAGATGGCTTTACGTCAGAATTCTACCAAACATTTAAAGAAGAACTAGTACCTATACTACTAAACCTCTTCCAAAATATAGAAAAAGAAGAATATTACCCAGCACATTCTACAAAGCAAACATCATCTTGATCTCCAAACCAGGGAAAGACCCAACAAGAAAAGACAATTATAGACCAATATCACTAATGAATATAGATGCTAAAATACTCAATAAGATCCTAACAAACAGAATCCAATAACACATCAAAAAAATTATACACCATGACCAAGTTGGATTTATCCCAGGGTCTCAAGGCTGGTTCAATATACGTAAATCTATAAATGTAATACAACACATAAACAAACTTAAAAATAAAGACCATATGATACTTTCAATTGATCCAGAAAAAGCTTTTGATAATATCCAGCATCCCTTCATGATCAGAGCACTTAAGAAAATTGGTATAGAAGGGACATTTCTTAAACTAATAGAGGCCATCTACGGCAAACCCACAGCCAATATCGTATTGAATGGAGTTAAATTGAAATCATTTCCACTTAGATCAGGAACCAGGCAAGGTTGCCCATTGTCTCCATTGCTCTTTAACTTTGTAATGGAAGTTTTAGCAATTGCAATTAGGGAAGAAAAGGCGACCAAGGGTATCCACATAGGGTCAGAACAGATCAAACTTTCACTCTTCACAGATGATATGATCGTATATCTGGAAAACACCAGGGATTCTACTACAAAACTTTTGGAAGTGATCAAGGAATATAGCAATGTCTCAGGCTACAAAATCAACACCCATAAATCTGTAGCCTTTATGTATACCAACAATAACCAAGCAGAACAAACTGTCAAGGACTCTATTCCTTTCACAGTAGTGCCAAAGAAGATGAAATACTTGGGAGTATACCTAACAAAGGACATGAAAGATCTCAACAAAGAGAACTATGAAACTCTAGGAAAAGAAATAGCTGAAGATGTTAACAGATGGAAAAACATACCATGCTCATGGCTGGGAAGAATCAACATTGTTAAAATGTCCATATTGCCCAAAGCAATATATAATTTTAATGCAAGTCCTATTAAAGCTCCATTGTCATACTTTAAAGATCTTGAAAAAATAATACTTCATTTTATATGGAATCAGAAAAAACCTCGAATAGCCAAAACATTACTGAGCAATAAAAACAAACCAGGAGGAATCACGCTACCAGACCTGAGACTGTACTATAAATCCATAGTGATCAAAACAGCATGGTACTGGCACAAAAGCAGAGGAGTAGATGTCTGGAACAGAATTAGAGAACCAAGAGATGGATCCAGCTACTTACCGTTATTTGATCTTTGGCAAGCCAATTAAAAACATTCAGTGGTTTTTTGCAAGAGGGACTTTACCTAACAATTGCAATCAGTATAACCTGGCTTATTGTACCCTCAATGAATCCCCAACAATAAAAAAAAACAAAAACATTCAGTGGGGAAAAGATTCCCTATTTAACAAATGGTGCTGGGTAAACTGGCTGGCAACCTGTAGAAGACTGAAACTGGACCCACACCTTTCACCATTAACTAAGATAGACTCTCACTGGATAAAAGATTTAAACTTAAGACATGAAACTATAAAAATACTTGAAGAAAGTGCACGGAAAACTCTTGAAGGAATCGGCCTGGGCGAATATTTTATGAGGAGGACACCCTGGGAAATTGAAACAGCATCAAAAATACACTACTGGGACCTGATCAAACTAAAAAGCTTCAGCACAGCCAAGGACATAGTGAGTAAAGCAAGCAGACAGCCCTCAGAATGGGAGAAAATATTTGCAGGTTATACCTCCGATAAAGGTCTAATAACCAGAATCCACAGAGAACTCAAATGTATTAACAAGAAAAGAACACATGACCCCATCTCAGGGTGGGCAAGGGACTTGAAGAGAAACTTCTCTAAAGAAGACCAATGCAAGATCTACAAACACATGAAAAAAAGCTCATCATCCTTAATCATCAGAGAAATGCAAATCAAAACTACTCTGAGATATCACCTAACCCCAGTGAGAATAGCCCATATAACAAAATCCCAAAACCAGAAATGTTGGCGTGGATGTGGAGGAAAGGGCACACTTCAACACTGCTGGTGTGAATGCCCACTAATACGTTCCTTCTGGAAGGATGTTTGGAGAACACTTAGAAACCTAAAAATAGACCTGCCATTCGATTCTATAATTCCTTTACTAGGTTTATACCCAGAAGACCAAAAATCACAATATAACAAAGACATCTGTACCAGAATGTTTATTTCAGCCCAATTCATAATTGCTAAGTCATGGAAGAAGCCCAAGTGCCCATCGATCCACGAATGGACTAGCATGTATACCATCCACGAATGGACTAGCATGTATACCATCGAATATATATGTATACATGTATACCATCGAATACTATGCAGCCTCAAAGAAAGATGGAGACTTTACCTCTTTCATGTTTACATGGATGGAGCTGGAACATATTCTTCTTAGCAAAGTATCTCAGGAATGGAAGAAAAAGTATTCAATGTACTCAGCCCTACTATGAAGCTAAATTATAGCTTTCACATGAAGACTATACCACAACTATAACACAACTAACCCAACTATAGCACAAGACTGTAGGGAAAGGGCCAAGGAAGAGGAAGAGAGGGGGGAGGTTTTGGTGGAAGGAGGGTAATGGATGGGGCTACATCTATGGTGCATCTTAGAATGGGTACAGACGATTGAACTAATGTACACAGCTATGATTTAACAATAAAAAAAAGAAATTAAAGGACTTAAGAAATTAAAGAAATTAAGGACTCTTAATGAATACTACGAAAAACTTTCTCAGAAATACGAAAATCTAAAGGAAAGGGACGAATGCTTGGAAGCATGCCACCTCCCAAGACTTAGTCAGAATGAAGTGCAAACATTGAACAGGCCTATATCAAGTTCTGAAATAGCATCAACCATGCAAAATCTCTCTAAAAAGAAGAGCCCAGGACCAGATGGCTTCACATCAGAATTCTACCAAACCTTTAAAGAGGAACTAGTACCATATTACTCAAACTTTTCCAAAATATAGAAAAAGAAGGAATACTACCCAACACATTCTATGAAGCAAACATCACCTGTTCCCAAACCAGGAAAAGCCCCAACAAGAAAAGAAAATTATAGACCAATATTACTAATGAATATTAATGTCAAAATATTCAACAAGTTCGTAACAAACAGAATCTGGCAACACATCAGACAAGTTATACTCCATGACCAAATGGGTTTTATCCCAGGGTCTCAAGGATAGTTCAATATATGTAAATCTATAAATATGATTCAGCACATAAATAAATTAAAAAAGAAAAGAACATATGATTCTCTCAATTGATGCAGAAAAAGCTTTTGATAATATCCAGCATCCCTTCATGATCAGAACACTTAAGAAAATGGGCATAGAAGGAGGACATTTCTTAAACTAATAGAGACCATCTACAACAAACCTACAGCCAATACTGTATTGAATGGAGTTAAACTGAAACCATCTCCACTCAGATCAGGAAGCAGGCAAGGTTGCCCATTGTCTCCACTGTTCTTTAACATTGTAATGGAAGTTTTAGCCATTGCAATTAGGGAATAAAAGGCAATCAAGGGTATCCATATAGTGACAGAAGAGATCAAACTTTCACTCTTCGCAGATGATATGATAGCATATCTGGAAAATACCAGGGATTCTACTACAAAACTGTTAGAAGTGATCAAGGAATACAGCAAGGTCTCAGGTTACAAGATCAAAACTCATAAACCTGTAGCCTTTATATATACCAACAATCATCAAGCTGAAAAAACCATCAAGGACCCTATTCCATTTACAGTACCGCCAAAGAAGATGAAATATTTGGGAGTTTATCTAACAAAAGACATGAAAGATCTCTATAAAGAGAACTATGAAACCCTAAGAAAAGAAATAGCTGAAGATATTAACAAATGGAATACCATGCTTATGGCTGGGAAAAATCAACATTGTCAAATTGTCTATACTACACAAAACAATATACAATTTTAATGCAATCCCTATTAAAGCTCCATTGTCATATATTAAAGATCTCAAAAAAATAATACATTGTTTTATATGGAGTCAGAAAAAAACCTCAAATAGCCAAGACATTACTCAGAAATAAAAACAAAGCAGGAGGAATCACACTACCAGACCTCAGACTATACTATAAATCGATAGTGATCAAAACAGCATGGTACTGGCACAAAAACAGAGAGGTAGATATATGGAACAGAATAGAGAACCAAGAAATGAACCCAGCTATTTATAGTTATTTGATCTTTGACAAGCCAATTAAAAACATTCAGTGGAGAAAAGACTCCCTATGTAACAAGTGGTGTTGGGTGAACTGGCTGTCGACCTGTAGAAGACTGAAACTGGACCCACATCTTTATGTAAGATAGACTCTCACTGGTTTAAAGATTTAAACTTAAGACATGAAACTATAAAAAATACTAGAAAAAAGTGCAGGGAAATCTCTTGAAGGAATTGGCCTGGGCAAATATTTTATGAGGAGGACACCCTGGGAAATTGAAACAGCATCAAAAATACACTACTGGAACCTGATCAAACTAAAAAGCTTCTGCACAGCCAAGAACATAGTAAGTAAAGCAAGTAGACAACCCTCAGAATGGGAGAAGATATTTGCAGGTTATGTCTCCGACAAAGGTTTAATAACCAGAATCCACAGAGAATTCAAACATATTAGCAAGAAAAGAACAAGTGATGCCATCGCAGGCTGGGCAAGGGACTTGAAGAGAAACTTCTTTGAAGAAGACAGGTGCATGGCCCACAGGCACATGAAAAAAATGCTCATCCTCCTTAATCATCAGAGAAATGCAAATCAAAACTACTTTGAGATATCATCTAACTCCAGTAAGATTAACCCACATTACAAAATCCCAAAACCAGAGACGTTGGTGTGGATGTGGAGAAAAGGGAACACTTCTACATTTCTGGTGGGAATGCAAACTAATATGTTCCTTTTGGAAAGATGTTTGGAGAATACTTAAAGATCTAAAAATAGACCTGCCATTCGATCCTATAATTCCTCTACTAGGTATATATCCAGAAGACCAAAAATCACATTATAACAAAGTATTTGTATCAGAAGATTTATTGCAGCCCAATTCATAATTGCTATGTCATGGAAAAAGCCCAAGTGCCCATTGACTCACGAATGGATTAATAAATTGTGGTATATGTACACCATGAAATATTATACAGCCTTAAAGAAAAATGGAGACTATACCTCTTTTATGTTTACATGAATGGAGCTAGAAAATATTCTTCTTAGCAAAGTATATCAAGAATGGAAGAAAAAGTACCCAATGTACTTAGTCCTAATATGAAACTAATTTATGGCTTTCATACGAAAGCTATAACCCAATCTCAGCACAAGAATATGGGGAAAGGGGCAAGGGATGAGAGGGGGAGAGGAGAGGATGGGTGGAGGGAGGGTAATTAGTGGGTCCACACCTACGGTGCATCTTAGAAGGGTACAGGTGAAATTTACTAAATGTAAAATATAAAAATCTGAACATAATAATTAAGAAAATGCAATGAAGTCTATGTTAACCAGTTCAATGAAAATATTTCAAACTGTATATGAAACCAGCACATTGTACCTCATGATTTCATTATTGTACACAGCTATAATTCAATCATAAAAAAATAATTCTAAATGTCTTAAGTTTGAAAGGCACTTTCATGTAAAGTTTTAACTTAGATGGACATAACCCCATTGTAGGTAAGGAGCTTCTATAGTAAGACCTTTTTTCTGGCTTTACTGAGCATGGTATTTTGAGATTCATCTATCAAATCTCATCACAGTAGGTATTGCGGTTCACTCTTTTTTAGTGCTGTTTGTAGATACCACATGTTTATCCATTTGTTTATTAATGAATATTCAGGTTGTTTCTAGTTTTTGATCAATCCAAATAAAATTGCCTTGAACGTTCTTTGTGTGGACTATTCCTTTATTGCTCCTGCATAAACACCTAGAACTGAGATTGCTGTATCAAATGGAAAGCAGGTTGAACTATTTCAGAAACTGCCAATTTATTTTCAAAAACTATTTCTATCCAATTTTAAAATGGCCTGGGCATGGTGCCTCATGCCTGTAATCTCAGCACTTGGGAGGCCAAGGCATGGGAATTGCCTCAGCTCACAGGTTTGAGACCAGCCTGAGACAGAAGGAGACCAAGTCTCTGAAAAATAGATGGGGGTTGTGGCAGGGCACCTGTAGCCCCAGCTACTTGGGATGCTGAGGCCAAGAGAATTGATTGAGCCCAGGAGTTTGAGGTTGCTGTGAGCTATGACACCACAGCACACTACCGAGGCCTGACAGAGTGAGACTGTCTCAAGAAAAAAAAAAACAGAACTATTTCTCCCACTTCATATTCTCACTAACACAGTGTGAGAATTCCAGTTCCTCCACTTCCTTCTTTACACATGGTATGATTACTCTTCATAATCAGAGGCGTTCTAATAGGTGTTACTTCTGAAAATATCCATCAGTATCCCCCACTTGCTCTAGCTATGTCTTCCTTTACAAGTGGTGCTTGTTTATAGTCCTGAAATATCTCTTGCTCTGTAGTAAATGACTTTTCATCCCATGTCATTTATAAGATAGTCATCATCCAACAGCTTCAGACAAAGTCGTTTTTCTTTTCTTTTTTTTTGTGGTTTTTTGGCTGGGGCTGGGTTTGAACCCGCCACCTCCAGCATATGGGACCGGCGCCCTAGTCCTTGAGCCACAGGCGCCGCCCGACAAAGTTGTTTTTCATACATCTGTTACAAACCCCACCATACTGCTTGGGTCATGGGGTTTGGGCCACTAAGACTCATCCCCTATTTCCCCAGCCTGTCATATTATGCTATAGTCATAGTCATGCCCTTGAGCAGACTGCCCTTCTGTTACTGTAGCGTTGTGAATACAAAAATGATAATCATAACATCAAAAGTGTTTGGGAACTACTCCAGCCTTTGGATTCTTCCAAAAATAAATAGGACATTCAGCACCATATTTGCAAACTTTGGGAATGAGCAACAGGAAAAATAATCTGCCAGTGAAAAGACAAAGCTGAAAGTTTTCAATCTCAACCTAAGAAAAAATTACTGGTCTCTGAAGAGTAGAACTTGATGGATAAGGCCAATAAGCTACTCTGTGTTCAGGGCACAGCCTACTTACTCAGCGGTGAAGATCTAAAAGCATGAAGATCTGTGTCTATGGGAGGAAAGACAGAGAGATAACCAATCATTCATGCAGTTTGTTTGGTCTTGTGGTTGTGAGCAGCTGCTTTCTGTGGATTTCCTTAGTACTCCAGACCAATAGGATCCAAGGCAAGGGATCTTCCAGGCTGTTAAGGGTCCCTGAGTAGGGCAGATACCCAGAGACCCCCAGCACATCCCCAGACACTCAGTGGTTGCTGCTCCACCTCCCTGGTGATGAAGATGTGAAGGGGAGTTGGAATACATCCTCAAGGGGAGGGAGCGATCCTTGATGTGCCTCAAGTCCAGAATTGATGTCTAAGAGACACAGATAAGGGGATGCTTCAGAGGAGAAATAAGAGAATGGCAAAGATTTAACAAAGAGAATGGCCTGAAAAGGAGTGAAATGTTTTATAAGTTGTGTCTTTAAAACTTCCCCCTCTAGCTTTGGGAATTAAAACCTATATCCCTGCCCAAGGCCAATGATCAGAGAGGCAGGGGAATACCCTTTGTTCTTTGTACCACAGGAGAGGACTCAGTGGAATTGTCTGGCAGAGATCACAAGATTGTCTTTCCAGGAGATGGCATGGATCAGATCCATCAACCATAGGTAAACAGCAGTATCCTGAAGCTGAAAACCCTCCCTTTAAAACTCTGTATTTCTGCTTGTAGTTAGGACAATGGCACTTTATTCTTTTTTTTTTTTTTTTTTTTTTGCGTTTTGGCCAGGGCTGGGCTTGAACCCGCCACCTCCAGCATATGGGGCTAGCACCGTACTCCCTTGAGCTACAGGCACCGCCCAATGTCACTTTAAGCTGGGAGTCTCCATCCTCCTTATTTGCCAGCAAATTGATAAACCTCCCTTTCTTTCTCATCAAACCAATTGTCTCTCTTCTGATGCAGCCTTGGGGACAAGGATTAAACTTTCAGTAACAAAGGGTTGATGTCGTTTCTCCAAAGAACAACCTTCCCTGGTAGGGGCCCACCCTGAAACCCTTTCTCTCTTCGTACCATCATTGCCCAAATATAAAATTCACTGTTGTGCCAAGTAGAGACCAAGGAAGGAAGATGCAGCCAGAAGAGTGTGCAGTAGCTCAAGGATCTGGGAAAGGCACCTATTACTGGGAGGCCTAAGGGTGTTTGATAAGAAAAACTTTTTATTCATTTGTTGGGGCTTCGAAGCTAATACCTCCACACATGGCATTTTTTTTTTTTTTTTTTGCCGGGGCTGGTTTTGAACCTGCCACCTCCGGCATATGGGACCGGCGCCCTACTCCTTGAGCCACAGGCGCCACCCCATACATGGCATTTGACATGCTGGGCTGACTAAAGGATCCTCAAGTTCCATCTGACCTTCTCCCACTCTTCACCATCTGCTGTCCCAAAATGATAATGTTCCTTTATTTGCCTAAGATCCAGACACACCTAGGAGAACAACTGTTCATTTCTTTCCCTCCACGTAAGACAAGAATGTGATCATACCTGTATAGAGTCATTAAGAAGACAATGCCCAGTTTTAGACTCATCCAAATTTCAAATTCCAAGGAGAACTGTTGACTAGTTCATCTTTCTGCCCCATCCATCATCCTCCCCAGCAATCTTTATTGCCAGCTCAACAGAATTTCTCTTTTGCCTCCTCCCAAACTCATTTTCCAGAAAGATACGCAAGCTTCAAAACGCTGTTAGGATGTTTTCATTCTGAAGGCTCCAGTTAAGTAAATTGGTATTTTTTTCTCCAATTAATCAATCTGTGTCAGGTCGGGTATTTTTCAGTAAACACTAGGGGGACAAGATCCTTTGCTCAATACACACTCAAACAATAAAAGGAACACATGAGCATGTCTTGAGTAATGTGAACATAGAGATATTGTCTATCATCAACAAACATTGGAAAACATACATGCCTGCACTTAGCCCAGCAATGTCCCTAACTAGGAAACATCGGAATACAAAAGAAACACAAATAGCTAAGTGAGGATATAATGTGCTTCGTAAAATGATGGCGACATAGGCAGAACATGATGGGAGCACAAAGTGGGACATCTGACCGAAGGAGTGGTCACGGGTGGTATTTTGGAAGAAATGGCCCCTGAGCTATACCTTCCATAAACATCAGAGGAAGTGGACTTTGTAAAAAGACAGATCGTGGTGCCAGTCGTGCCTCCGCCACTTCCAAGTACGCTATGCAAGTGACTTAGCCTTTCTAAGCATTAGTTTTGTACATAAAATGAAACAAATAAGGTTCACCTTTCTGAATGATTGAAAATAATATATATGCACAATAAGGTCATACAAAGGTAGTTAATAAGTGTTCATTTTTATTAATCAAAGAGTTTAGCAAGATAAAATCTAGGATAGAGGAAATGCAGAGGATGCCAAAAAAAATGCACATTTTGAGACAAGAAAAAACTGAATTAAAGTTTTACAGTTTTTGGCTAGGGCTGGGTTTGAATCCGCCACCTCCGGCATATGGGGCCCGCACCCTACTCCCTTGAGCCACAGGCGCACTAAATTAAAATTTTAATACTCCATGTATACTGATAACAAAAGATGAATACAAGTCCCATTTAAGCACCTCTTGTAAGCAGAATTCAAATATGACTTGAGTGTTACAATTTTACTTTCTAACTCTTACGATATTTGGGCTTCTATCAGCAAGAAAAATAAGAGGGATGGGTGTTCAGTAGGCAGTTAACAAAGTTAACCCATCACCTATGGATGTTTTTTCTTTTACTTAAAGGTCTGTTTCAAACTTTTTATTTAGAATTTACTAAGAAAATTATAAACATCTTAGAAAATGTTTTGAATTAAACAAGTCCATTTTAGCTCTAACCTTCAAGGGAGCCTATATATAGAATGAAGAGAGAAATATGCATTTAAAATAGGACAAGAGAATGAACAAAAAAGACAAGAAGCAAGAAAAGTAAAATGTGGGAGAATATGGAACTTCCCAGATTCCAGGTTCCATAGTGCATGAACTTGGAGGTCTACCAAAAAAAGACTTATGCAAAGTCTAATCATAGGATTATAGTTAGTGATTTAAAACTTCACTAAATCGGTGTGTCTAAATGAAAATGTAGCTGTATGTATAAGGACAGCTTAGATAAAAAGCGTTTTACTTATTGTTCAGTATATTTTATTTTTTTAAAAGGTCTCTGTGTTCATTTGAAAACAGGGTCTGATTTTGAAAATTAGATGTTGGCAGGTGGTTCACCCTCTCAGTGCCTCACTGTGGACCCTGTGGTTTCCATCTCTGATGTCATAACAATTGCCCACATCTTGGGAGCCACCAGGAGCAATGTCCTTCTGGGTGAATCATTCTCCCCCATCCAGGGAATTCACAATCCCATCTTCAAGGATATACTGAAGAAGGGAAATGAGGGATAAATGAGGAAACTTTTTTTAAAAATCATGGAAAAACGGAATTAAAAGATAAACATAAAAAATATAAAGTGTATTTATCACTATAAGCTTCATCAAGGTTAAGCCATATTTTTAAGCAATGGTACCAGCCATGTAGTCCATCTATAAATTGCTGAGGGTCCTCAGAATTTAACCACTTCAATGCAGTCTCTTTTACTTTTTTCTTTCTTTCTTTCTTTCTTTTTTTTTTTTTTTAAGACTCATCTTGTCACCCTCGGTACAGTGCTGTGGTGTCATAGCTCACAGCAACCTCAAACTCTTGGGCTCCAGAAATTCTTTTGCCTCAGCCTCCCAAGGAGCTGAGACTACAGGCACCAGCCACAATGTCCAGGGTCTTTTTTAGAGACAGGATCTTGCTCTTGCTCTTGCTCAGGCTGGTCTTAAACCCAAGAGCTCAGGCAGTCCACCCACTTCGTCCTCCCAGAGTGCTAGGATTATAGGTAGTAGCCACTGCACCTGGACTTCTTTTATATCATTAACTGAGAAAACTATTGTGCCTTTTAAAGATTTTTTTAAGATTAGGAAGCTAAAAGAAGTCTGAAGGAGCCAAATTAGAACCGTAAAGTGAATGCCTAATACTTTTCCACGAAAATTCCTACAAAATTGCCCTTGTTTGCTGAGAAGAATAAGCAGGAGCATTTTTGTGGTGGAGCTTTTTGTGAGCTTTCCCAAGCATTTTTCTAGTTAAGCTTTCACTAACTTTCCCAAAATACTCTCAAAATAAACAGATGTTATCATTCTTTGGCCCTTCAGAAACTCAAAAAAAAAAAAAAAAGTCTTAAACATCCCCCAAATTGTTGCTATGACCCTTGCTCTGGACTGATCCACCTTTGCATTGTCTGGACTACTCCCATCTCTTGGTCACAAATGCTTTGGTTGAGCTTTGTCTTCAGCAATTTTACTCATAGAACCATGTTTCATTTGCTGTTACAACTTTTCAAAGACATGCTTCAGGATCTTGACCCCACTTGTTTAAAATTTCCATCGAAAGTTCTGCTCTTGTCTGCAGCCATTGTGACCTCAATGGTTTTGTCTTCCATTGAGTGGAAAGTTTGATGGACTTTCATTTGTCAGCTGGAATTGTGTAAGCTGAGCCAATTGAGATGGCTGTGGCATTGGCTATTATTTCTGCTGTTTACACCAAGAAGGCATAAACACAATACATTTTTCTTCACAAATTGATGTGGATGGTCTACCAACGTGGGCTTCATCTTCAACATTGTTTTGTCCCTTCTTAAAATGAATTATCCATTTGTAAACTACTAGTTTCCTTGGACATTATCCCCATAATTTTTTTGTTAAGTATCAATGATTTTATTATTCTTCCTCCCCAGAATCATCATAAATTTGATCTTTGTTCCTATTTCAATTTTATCAAAATTCATGTTGGGCTGACAGGACTCTTCCAAACTGATTCCTTATCCTTCTTGTTGCCTCAAACTAGATTCTGTTCAGACATGTGATGATAAGTTAGTATGAGTTCATTTGGGTGCAAAAAAACCTTTTGAAATCAATGCATAGTTTTTCCATAATATGCATTTTCCATGCTTTTTTGAAGGTGACTTACATGTCATTTACTAAATTCATTGATTGAATATTTATTTTTTACTAGGCCCCATGCTAGTATTATGGAAATAATAATGAATAATAAATGGCCTCTACCCTCATAATGCTTATGGTTGATTTATACTTATCAAATTAGATGCTCTAAATGTATTGTTTTAAACATTAATATATGTGGCCATAGTCTACTGAACCATTAGAATCATTAGAATAAGACATCACATAAGTTATAAAGTGCAAGTGTTCTCATGAGCTGAATAATTAATAAACATTTATTTAAATCAATTTTAAAAACTAATCACACCTGATCCTTAAAAAACACTCCATGAGCAATTGAAATTGTGTAACCATGGCCCTCAATCCCTGAATTTAAATCTGTCCTCTTTATGTATAGCTCTAATCAAAAAAATTACTTCTTCATTATTATGTGGCAGGCTTCCTTCTTCCCATAAAAGACCAAAAAGTATTTAGAGAGAGTAGATTAAAATTTATATACCAGACTGCTATTTGTATGACAATCTGCGTATTGCTTGACAGAACAAAAAAGATGAAATCTGAATGATGTAAATAAAAGTAAAAAAAAAAACAAAAAAACAAGAACACATACCTGCAAGGGATGTAGGGTGAGCAACCTGCTGAGGAACGGGCACCAGACGGGCATTGTTATGATTGTGTGTGTCAACTTGGCTGCCGTGTGGTTGACCAATTGTGTGGTCAAATAGCAGTCTAACTGTTGCTGTGAAAGTGTTCTGTATGTGTGATTGACCTCTACCTATAATCAAATGACTTTAAGCAAAGGAGATTATCTTTGATAATGTGGGTGGGCCTCACCTAATCACCTGAAGGCCTTATGAGCAAAGACTGAAGTTTCCTGAAAAGAAGGAATTCTACCTTGAGACTGTAACATAGAAGTCTGGCCTGAATTTCCATCCTGGCCTGTAGATTTTGGACTTGCCATCATCCACAGACATGTTAGGCGGTTTCTTAAAACAAATCTATTTCTCTTTCTCTCTCTTCTACTTTTTCTCATATTCATTCTGTTTTTTATCAGAAGAAATCTAGCAGATACAGGGATTAATTCAATAAGAAGAAAAGTGATCAAAAGGTGTTTAAAATAGAGTAATTTTAGAAAACCAAGAGATAAAGGAGAGGAAAACCCATTCTCAGTGTCTGGGTGCAGTGGCTCACACCTGTAACCTTAGCACTCTGGGAGGCTGAAACAGGAAGGATCCCTTGAGCTCAGGAGTTTGAGACCAGCCTGAGCAAGAGTGAGACCACATCTCTACTAACAATGGAAAAATTAACCAGGCATTTTGGCAGGTGCCCGTAGTCACAGCTCCTCAAGTGGCTGGGGCAAGAGCGTTGCTTGAACCCAGGAGTTTGAGATTTCTGTGAGCTAGGCTGACACTACAGCCCTCTAGCCTGGGCAACATAGTGAGACACTGTCTCAAAAAAAAAAAAAAAGCACCATTCATAGAATTAACATGGCGAGACCAGAATTAGGAGTATTGAGAGAAGGTTTTCTTTGCAGAGTGTGAGATGACAGTCCACTCCTCACTTAGCCAAGTTAAAACAGTGCTGTTTGGCATGAAAAGAAGATGTGCTATGTCCCCAAATGACAGATATGGAGATGTCCAAGATCTAGGATTCAGCTCTGAGTAGCTCATTCAAAACCTGGTATCTACAGAAACAGATCTTACATTGGAATATTTACCATTCCAGATTCAGGATTAAGTTAGATCCTACTAAAGAACCACTGAATTAGAGATGATGGGAGCTGTAAAGCCCAGCAGAAGCAGTGACGCCTGGTGCAGATCTCACTGGAGGTCTCCTGTGGTAGTTGATGTGTCCTAATGATCAGAACTTGGACATCCTCTGGGGACTCTTGGAAATCCCCGAAGTTACTTTTCAGGGGGTATAGAATCATGAATTTGCCAGTGCTGTGCATTGCAAACCAATAAAATATAATGTCCAAAATGTCAGGATAGCCGGTCACAGTGGCTCATGCCTATAATCCTAGCACTCTGGGAGGTTGAGGTGGCTGGATTGCCTGAGCTCATGGGGTCAAGAACAGCCTGAGCAACAGTAAGACCCCATCTCTAAAAATAGCTGTGCACTGTGTCAGGCTCCTGTAGTCCCAGCTACTGGGGTGGGTAAGGCACGAGAATTGCTTGAGCCAAAGAATTTGAGGTTGCTGTGAGCTAATGGCACTCTACAGAGGGCAACAGAGTGAGACTCTGTCTCAAAAATAAATAAATAAATAAATAAAATTTCAGTATAAAAAAATCTAAAAAACTCCATAGTGTTCATATAATGTTGTTGCTAAGCCAAATTCAGTAGAGTAAGCTTATGTACATTTTGTATATCATATAATTCCCATGTGCTTATTTAGTATTCAAAAACATCACCATCCAATCCAGCTATACTTAATAGCACACAGATCAGCCTATAATGAGATTTTCCGTCTTTCAAGGTTAATGTAAGAATTAATATTATTAACTAATGTTATGAATTAATATTATTAATATAAGAATACTCAAGCAAAACTTATGTTTTTTAGGCTACCAGAAATCCAGCTCTTAAGAATTAGTTCCTGGCTTTAAAGTTTAAAAAATTTCAAAATCTTCACAGGCTTAAACACAATCGCACAGGGCCCAAAAAGGACAGCCTTTTTTCTTAAAGGATGACTCAATCTGTCTTCTTAGACCGACTAAATGCTCCTTTCATTAAGCAAAGCCACTTATGCTTTTTAAGTCTCAGTTGGGGAAGGACCATGTTTGCAAACCACGTCCTTTTAACAGCAATAGAAATTTCAATAAAGAGTAAATTTTGAAGGGGGAAGGTAAAGGATAAAGTTGCCTATGGGGTACAATACACTCTACTCAGATGATGGGTACACTGAAAGCCCAGACTCTATTACTATACGATATATACATGTAACAGATTTCAACTTGTACCCCTAAGTCTATTCAAACAAAAAATAAGTTTTTTAATTAAAAAAAAAATAGATTTTCAAGCCAAGTGAAGTGGCTATAATCCTAGCACTGTGGGAAGCCAAGGAAGGAGGATTGCTTGAGCTCAAGAGTTCGAACAAAGGCAAGACTCCACCTATACAAAAATTTTAAAAACTAGCCAGGTGTTGAGGGAGGTGCCTATAGGTGCCTACTCAGGAAGCTGAGGCAGGAGGATCCCTTGGACCTAAGAGTCTGAGGTTGGTGTGAGCTTGGCTGATGCCATGGCACTCTAGCCTGGGCAACCTTTAAAAACAATTTTAAAAGAGTATATTTTGGAATCACTGTTAATTTTTTTTTTTTTTTTGATCATGTCTCACTCAGTCATACTGGGTAAAGTGCTGTATCATCCTCCTGGCTTGTTGCAATCTCAAACTCCTGGGTTCAAAGGATTCTCTTTCCTCAGCCTCCAAAGTAGCTGGGACTACAGATGCCTTCCCCCACGCCTGGCTAGTTTTGTCTATTTTAAGTAGAGACAGGATCTCACCCATGCTCATGTTGGTCTTGAACTCCTGAGCTGGAGGGATCTTCCCGCCTCAGCCTCCCAGAGTGATAAGATTAAAGATGTGAGCCACTGCACCTAACCAGAGTCACTATAATTTTAAAACTTCTCCCAACCCCTCCCATAATGGGTCATTGAAAAAAAACCCAGATGAAAATTA
Organism: Nycticebus coucang; assembly: GCF_027406575.1. Taxonomy (NCBI): domain Eukaryota; kingdom Metazoa; phylum Chordata; class Mammalia; order Primates; family Lorisidae; genus Nycticebus; species Nycticebus coucang. The sequence goes on along the minus strand of NC_069783.1, from coordinate 148,422,314 downwards.
TAGAAATGGTTGGACATAACATTTGACAGCATTGCTACTGACACAGAACCTAAGGTACCATCTCCGTCTGTGCTGGGCAACACCTCCGTCCTTTCCTTCCTTGCCCCTCCAGTCCTTCCTTCCTTCTTCCTTCCCTTCTCCTTGCATTCCCAACCATACAGCACTCTCACCTCCACTCCTCAACCTTCTCCTGCCCACCACAACCACAACAGAAAAGTGCATTAGCGGATGATCCATTACTAAGCTGACTGAACATTGAAACTGGCCTATTTGGGAAATTGCCATTAACTCTGTCCTGGTTTCTCGGAAGGTCAGATATCAACTTAGTTTTGGTTTGGTACACAGGGGTGACTCCATTTAGGTTTTTAATCAGATCTATTGAAGACAAGTGCAGGAGCTTAGTCCACAATAATGACCTCCTATAATTTTTACTTAAAATTATAATTTATAAAACATTTTTTTTTTTTTTTTTTTGGCTGGGGCTGGGTTTGAACCCACCACCTCCGGCATATGGGACCAGCACCCTACTCCTTGAGCCACAGGCGCTGCCCAATTTATAAAACATTTTTAATATAAAAAAATTATGAAAAATATATACATTTATATATATTTATTTTTATATATTTATATATAATTATATTATATTTATTTATTATATTTAAAATCATATTTATATTTTATAAATGTAATTTAAATAAGTATATTTATAAATATATTATATTATATATTTATATATAATTATTTTGTATATTTTATAAAAATATATATTATAAATATAAAAATAATATAAAAAATATAAATTATTTTTAAAATCTGGAAAAAATGTTTGTAGAAAACAATTTTTTTTATCCAAACAGAGACTCACTCTATTCCCCTGGGTAGATTGCCAATGGTGTCATAGCTCACAGTAACCTAAAACTCGTGGTCTTCATCACTCCCCCTATCTCAGCCTCCCTAGTAGCTGGGACTACCGGTGGCCGCCACAACTCTGGGATAGTTTTTCTATCTTTTTTTTTTTTAAGCTAAGTTTTTCTATATTTATTAGAGACAGGGTCTTGCTCTTGCTCAGTCTGGTCTTGAACTCCTGAACTCAAGCAATCCACCCACCTCAGCCTTACAGAGTGCTGGGATTATAGGTGTGATCCACTGCCCCCTTCAAAATTTAATGTAGAAAGTTTATTTGAAACAATGGCCTTTACTATTTTTTTATTAAATCATAGCTGTGTACATTAATGCAATTATGGGGTACAGTGTGCTGGTTTTATATACAATTTTAAGAAGGGAAGAAGTATAAATAGAATTGGACTGGAGAAAAATTGTATTATCTTGGAATTATTTTTAAAATCAACCTACCTATGAGTCAGTCCCACGCTCTCATGCACATGGTATGAGAAGACCTAGCCCAGGATTACCCCTGTCCTGGGAATGCAAGAAAAAATAAAGGAGAGTTAAGGAAAAAATTCGCAAATCAGGTGGACGACAAAAACGCTGGCCTTTTACTACAAGCCTAGGCAAAATGCTTATCCTGCTTATTTCACCAAATGAAGAAACCTGCTAGTGGTCTTGGCCTTTACCACAGCCTTCACGGCATTTTCTTAGTTATTCTGGTAAGATATTTATATTCTACACCTAGTAAATTTTACACGTACCCTTGTAAGATGCACCATAGGTGTGGTCCCACCAATTACTCTCCCTCCACCCATCCTTCCCCCCTCTCCTCCTCTCCCTCTCCCTTTTCCCCTTCTTCTTCAGCTATAATTGGGTTATAGCTTTCATAAGAAAGCTATAAATTGGTTTCATAGTAAGACTGAGTCCATTGGATACTTTTTCTTCCATTTTTGAGATACTTTGCTAAGAAGAATATGTTCCAGTTCCATCCATGTAAACATGAAAGAGGTAAAGTCTCCATCTTTCTTTAAGGCTGCATAATATTCCATGGTGTACATATACCACAATTTATTGATCCATTCATGGGTCAATGGGCACTTGGGCTTCTTCCATGACTTAACAATTATGAATTGGGCTGAAATAAACATTCTGGTACAATTATCTTTGTTATGATGTGATTTTTGGTCTTCTGGATATATACCTAGTAGATGGATTGTAGGCTCAAATGGCAGGTCTATTTTTAGATCTCTAAGTATTCTCAAAACATCTTTCAAAAGGAATGTATTAGTGTGAATTCCCACCAGCAGTGTAGAAGTGTTCCCTTTTCTCCACATCCACGCTAACATCTCTGGTTTTGGGATTTTGTCATGTGGGCTAATCCTACTGGAGTTAGATGATATCTCAAAGTAGTTTTGATTTACATTTCTCTGATGATTAAGGATGATGAGCATTTTTTCATTTGTCTGTAGGGTATGCACCTATCTTCTTTGGAGAAGTTTCTATTCAAGTCTCTTGCCCACCCTGAGATGGGATCACTTGTTCTTTTCTTGCTAATACGTTTGAGCTCTCTGAAGGAATACTACCCCACACTCTATGAAGCAAATATTACCTTGACCTCCAAACCAGAAAAAAGGCCAAAAAAAGATAAGAAAATTATAGAACTATATCACTAATGAATATTGATGTGGAAATATTAAACAAGATCCTAACAAACAGAATCCGGCAACACATCAAACAAATTACTGTGACCGAGTGGGTTTTATCCCAGGGTCACGATGGCCTTTTCTTTTCTTTTCTTTTCCTTCTCTATTTAGCTGACATATCTTTCCCTCCATAGAAATGTTTCTGCTCTCTTTCACCTTTTTATATTTTATTTGGCATGTTAGTTTCTACTCTATATTGGAAGCATTTGCATAAATTAACATTTTACCTCTCTTCCTCTTCCTACATCTGAAAACCATCTTGAAAATGATGCTTTTGACACAGTTTCTAATATCATAAGTTCTCAACTGGATGAATGTGTACAATACCTTGAACTTTTCTAAATATGTCCATTCACACATTTTCATTAATGAATCCCCTGAAGAATATTAATGACACACTTTCCTCTCTTTAGGTGTTATTCATTCCTAACCTGTGTGGTTTTTATAATCTCAGAAACAATTCTAATTTATGAATGGGAAAAGTGAGTAAGGTACTAGTGCATTTACAGAGCCCGGTGATGACCCAGCATTTAAGGCCCCAGAATTCCCTCCAAGGGCTGCACCGGTAGTCAGACCTGAGTGGAAGTATCTCCAGGGGGCAGCAATTTATGAAATCTACAGCTTTAGTTGTTCTTCATGGGGCTGCTAAAGAATTGAGTCCAGGGCAACTAGCGCATGCAAGCTCACCTGTCCTGTTTTATTTAATCTTCACCTGGGAACAGACAGCCATACTATCCCAAAGGATTTCGGCACAGGTTATACCCGCTAGTTTTCAGATAATACAGAGAATTGTGACTAAAGGGTTGCATTATTGAGAAGCCTAAATGCTTCCTTTTTAAAAAGTAATATAAAAATAAGTCTTGAGGGCCGTGCCTGTGGCTCAAAGGAGTAGGGTACCAGCCCCATACGCCTGAGGTGGTGGGTTCAAACCCAGCCCCAGCCAAAAAAGAAAAAACCCTGCAAAATAAATAAATAAATAAAATAAGCCTTGGTAAGATCCTGCGGGATGTGGTCTTAGAGTCTGCCTTTGCTTAATTTGATCTTGGGTGGGAACTCACTTCATAAAAGCTTTCAAGTCCATTTCCTCACCTTCCAGCATATCTTTTTAAAATATTACAAGGAACACAGTACTGTACTCAGTAATTCAGGAGGGGGAAAAAGACTGCTAGTTCAATTCACCAAAAGAATGCATAAAAGGCAGACGTAAATAAAGAAGCCAAGAATTCCTCTTTTAATTAAAGAACTTTAAAAACAAACTGGGCTGAACACTACTTTTGCGTTACAGTGTCCCTTTTGGCCCACGACGTTCCAGAGCGCTGCATACGTGTCGCAGCCGCGCTTTCTCCCCACAGCACTTCCCGGCCGGGCTCGCGCGAGTTCCTCCTACCGCTGGGCACCGATGACACTTTGGTTGGCTTTACTGGCGACATTTTGGCGACGCATCCTATGCCAACAGGAAGGCTGGAAACCAAGCCTGTGACAAGAGCCAAACCCAGCGCGTTACTTCTCCTGCTTCTTGGTTATGTCGCCCGCGCCCGGCTGGACGCTGCCCCCGGCGCGCTCCTGGCGCCGGCTCTCCCGGGACACCTGCCGCACCGGGCGCAGGACGGCATCTGTCTGCTGGTGTTCTGCAGTTTCGCCTCTTCAGTCTCATTTCAGGTTTCTCACCTAGCCACAAACATGAAAGGAAGGAGAAAAGAGGAGAAATTAATTTCGGGAACCATGACAGGATGGGTAGGCGTGAAAGGTGGGAGGGAAGGGTGAGGCTGTGAGAAGGCGCCGGATCGGCCCAGTTAACTAGGAGGAAGGCGCTGGACTGGAACACGCTGGTGCCCTGGGTGTCCCCTGGGGACAGTCCCAGGATACCCCGTGGATAGCGAAATCCACGGATGCTCCAGTCTCTGATATAAAATGCCGTAGTGTTTGCATATACCCTACGTATATCCTCTTGTATACGTTAAATCATTTCTAGATTAGGTATAGGTAGTATTACGCCACCTTCTAGGCGTGGCTGGGGAGAAAGGAAAAGCTCAGCTTTGAGGGCAACACTCAGCATCTGCACCAGTTCTGGACCCTGTACTCTCCGGCTTTTCTGTATATGATAAAATAACTCCTTTTTGTTCAATCCCTCAGTCAGATTTCATGTTACTTATATGCTTAACACTACATTTAAATAATCTAGAGTATTAGTATTATACATAAGCCAGTATTAGTATGTATAATACTAATATAAGATAAATGCTCTGTAAATGTTATTGATTTTTAAATTTGTATTATTTTTCTTTACTGCTGTATTATTTCTTATTACATCATGGTTGATCGAATCCTGGGATGTGGGTGCAGCAGACACAAAGGGCCGACTGTATTGCTGCCTTCCCTTCCTTCTTTCCAACACATTCTCCATTTTGTTTGCCCTAGTGATGTGCCCACCCCGACATGTTCACCACCCCACACTCCTGAACCGCTGGGGGTGGTGGCGAGATGGTCCCAGTAATGAGCACTGCCCAGGTGACTCCTGCGCTCTGCCCCTCCCCCTTCTTCCTGTGTGGCTTGCAGACTGTCGCCTGTGTCTTACAGCTGTGAGTGTGGCGATGAATGCCACCTTCTAGGCGTGGCTGGGGAGAAAGGAAAAGCTCAGCTTTGAGGGCAAGGCGGAGCATCTGCACCAGTTCTGGACCATGTACTCTTGGGCTTTTATGTATAGGATAAAACAACTCCTTTTTGTTCAATCCCTCATTAATCAGATTTCATGTTACTTACAGCCAAACTGTGCCTGGCATAGATAGGGAACCCCAGTGACCTCACTCAAGCTGGAGAGGAACACAGGATCCCCAAGTCGTATGGTGCCAACTCTGCTTCTGTCATGGCCTCACAGCCCAAACTGCCCTTCCTCAGAAGCTATCCCCTGTGATCCAGGACAGGGAGTGGGACACTGTCTCCAATAAAGGACCATATAGTACCTATTTGAGGCTCGTGGGCCACATGAGCACTGAAACAAGTACTAGACTCTGCTGTTGTAGCATGAAATCAGCCATAGATGAAACCACGTGTGTGGCTTTGTTCCAATAAATCTCTATCAAAAATAGACTATAGGCCAGATTTGGCCCGTGGGCCAGTCTGCCAACCCCTGATCTAGACTGGCAGCAGTTTTCTAATTAGCAGTCTACCTTGTAACACTGATTCTTCCCTTTCTTCCTTACTTAAAAACAAAATCTTAATTTTATTTGACCACCTATGTAATTAGGTGCGGCTAAGTTCTGACCAATGAAGTAGAAGTGGAAGTTCATTTAGTGAAAATTCTGGAAAAAAGAGCTTAAAAAGAAAAGGTCAGATTAAGGCCTTTTGCCCGATCCTCATCCTATTCCCTGACTGATGGTTGTCATTCCAGGGCTCTCTGCAGCCTTGAGGGAATCTTTAGAATAGAAACCATTTTCAGGGATTTTGGAAGAAAAAGTACGAGCCTGAGATCCCAGTAACCAAGATACCATAAAGTCAGTTCTCAGCTGTCCACTTTCAGATCCCTTTCATGTCAGAAAAAAATACATTTTTTTGATGAACAATAGCGAATTTTATTGAATTTGTGTACATAACCAGAAATTTTAATCTAAGTCTTTATGTTACTATACTATAAATTCCAGAAAAAATAGACAGAAAAATTGGGCATTTTAGAACACACTAGCACAGTAACTCTGTTAGTTTGTCTAGAAAACACAATCTAAGGAACAAGGGTCAATTTGTAATTTCTTTAAAATAGGGTTGATTTACATCTTTTTTAAGTCAACTGCTGTTTAGAGTTTTCATTTATTACTCAGGAAACTTAATATGAACATATGCATGGTAGAGTGACCATGAATGTGACATGTGATTAAAGTACAATCTTGAGAACATTAAACTCCACCTGCAAATTTCACCTGCTTCATATAGTGATAAACAGAATGGGCATCATTACGTATTCAAACCCATCTTTTACATATTTTCTTTCTTCAAATCTGCTGCTACCATGAAATTTTGCTTAAAATTGAAGGAGAGGGTTCACCAGGGTTGATTCATTAACAATAGAACTTATACATTCATGAGAAAAAACATAAGAGAATATTGAGTCATTCTGGAAGACCAGACAGCTCTTATCCCTTTAGACATAATTGTCATGTATTTAGCATTTTTTATCCATCCACTGAGGGATATACAATCAAGATAAACCTATTCAGAACGAAGAACAATATTTTTTTAAGGCAGGATAAAATGAACATCTCCAACAAGCCCAGCAGAGAGTGTGTCCAGAGGCATGACAAGCAAGCGACTGAAACTTGAAAGTGGTGGAGAAGAATACTTTGAATATTTTCTGTGGAAATAATGAAATAGTGATGAACAGGAATATTAAGAGACACTAGAGGGCGACACCTGTGGCTTAAAGGAGTAGAGCGCCCGCTCCATATACTGGAGGTGGTGGGCTCAAATCCGGCCCTGGCCAGAAACAAAACAAACAAACAAACAAAAAAAAGACAGTACTAAGAGTACGTGTTTTGAGCCACTTCTGGGCTTTCAAGTCCCTTCTGCCACTTACAGCCATGCAATCTTGGGCAAGGTATGTCACCGCCCCCTCCCCCCAAGCCTGTTTGCACATCTGTGAAATGAGCAAGTGGTACCTATTTAGTTGGTTGCTATAGAATTAAGTGACATAACATGAAGTCAGCACTCCAGGCGTCTCCTGCAACGTAGTAAGTACTTCGTGTTTGTCTATCATTGTGTGTTAGGGAATAGACTCAACTGCTAAATGGAGAAACTCAAAATCAGGCCAGCTCCCACAGGCAGAGGTATTCATCACCCTCTCACGTAACGGTGCAGAGCTACGCCAGGGTGGGGGCGGCTCTGCTCTGCGGGTTATCCGAGGACTCCACTTCCTTCCAACTATTGCTCTGCCATTTCCTACAACATTACCCTTATCTGCACAAATGACCCTGGCCAACCCATACCCCACTTGGGGATGAAAGATGGAAAAACAGGAAAGGGAAGGCAAGCCATTTCCTTTTAAAGAATTGTCATAGAAGTTGCAAACATTACTCTGCTCACATTCCTTTGTGGCCACCCTTGTCTATGAGAAAGGCTAGGAAATATGGTCATAAGCTGGGCAGTCATAAGTATTCTGCTAAAACTCAGGGATGTTCTAATGCTGAAATGAAGAAGCAGTTAAGGATTTTTCAAAACTTTCATGTAAGGGTCAAGGCTGTATTGAAGGAGAGTGTAGTATACACATACACTTGTAATAGATCAAATCTGAAATTCAAGGGCTTCTGTCTACTATCACTATACAGCTTAAGTGTGTGGACAAAAAAAAAAAAAAAAAGTCAACTTTTCTAAGCTCACTCTTAGAAACAGTGTCTTAGCCAAACTCTAAAATGTGTCTGTTTTTCTGTCTTTGGATGGAGAAAGGAAGAATCTAGGGATAAGAGTAGTTAAACTTTTTTAAGTTTTAAGTTTTTCTACTTTGTTATTATTATTTCTTTTTTTTTTTATTAAACCATAGCTGTGTACATTAATGCAATCATGGGGCACCATACACTGGTTTTATATACAATTTGAAATATTTTCATCAAACTGGTTAACATAGCCTTCATGGCATTTTCTTAGTTATTGTGTTAAGACACTTATATTCTTAACATTTAGTAAGTTTCACATGCATCCTTGCAAGATTCACTGGAGGTGTGGTCTCACCAATTACCTTCCCTCCCCTCTCTTTCCCCTTTCCCCATATTCTTGGGCTATAATTGGGTTATAGCTTTCATATGAAAGGTATAAATTGGTTTCATAGTAGGGCTGAGTACGTTGGATACTTTTCCTTCCATTCTTGAGATACTTTGCTAAGAAAAATATGTTGCAGCTCCATCCATGTAAACATGAAAGAGGTAAAGTCCCCATCTTTCTTTCAGGCTGCATAATATTTCATGGTTTCTTTAATAACAGAAAGAGAAGGAACAAAGTCTACTCTAAACTTGGAAGTGGTCTGATATTTGAGCTTAATTATCACATTCTCGTCCATCAATTAGGAAGATCTATTGATTTAAAAAGTCAAAGACAGCACGTGCCAGACTGTGTCTGGAGGGCCCTTTGGTGATTGTCATGGGTGGTTTAACCAACTTTTCTAGGGAGTTTAACCCTCACTGTCCTCATTATCACTTTGCTCTCGGTCATCCTGCAGTGGAGGATGAGGGAAGGGGCAGCAACTTCTGGAACTTATGAAGAGAGGAATGAAGATAAGAGAAAAGCAAAAAAAAAAAAAAGTTATACAAACCACAAATACATACTCCTGTGTTAGGCTGTTTGTCATGCAAGGTCTTCTGTGACCTTGCCATAGTGGAGGAGGAGGAAGCCATGACATGGGGATGTAAGTGTCATATTTCCAAATGCCATGGAAATATTTACCTGAGCTGCATTAACAATTCATAAATCAGAAAAAATCAGCATAGCTCCAGGTATCACCTTACCCAGGTTATTCTCTACCATGCAAGGGCCACAGCACTCCATCAGCTGCCACCAACTAACCACCTCGCCTGTTCTTCTGGAGTCTCCCTAACTACACGGCATTCGCCTACTCCTGTTTTTGTTTATTCATGATGTGTAGTGCTTCATGACTCCTATACTGCCTTCTTCTTCTTTTTTAAAGTTTAACTTTTTCTACTCTGTTATTTTTATTATTTCTTTTTGAGACAGAGCCTCACTCTATTGCCCAGGCTAGAGGGCTATGACCTTATAGCTCACAGCAACCTCAGACTCCTGGGCTCAAGTAATCATCTTGCCTCAGTCTCCCGAGTAGCTGGTACTAAACGCACCTGCCACAATGCCTGCTTAGTTGTTCTACTTTTAGTTGAGATGGAGTCTCGCTCTTGCTCAGGCTAGTCTCAAATTCCCAAGCTCAGGCAATCCACCTGCCTTGGCCTCCCAGAAGTGCTGAGATTACAGGTGTGAGCCACCATGCCCCTCCCATACACCACATTCTCTCTGAGGGCGTTCCAGCCAAGGTTCTGCTTCCACTGGCCCTTGCCATGTCATCAGTTGAAATTCCCGAGAGAGTACCCAGTAGACTCAGCATATCACCATTGTCCCAATAAAACAGCAGTTTCATATCAGGCCACTCCTTAGGCCACACCTTGGATCTCTTGGCTTATTCTGACCCAATTAGCTGTGGCTGGAGAAGTCAGATTAAGAGGTGAAAAGAAAACACAGCTACTTAAGAGGAAGGAGTCACCCAACCTATTGATTTGGGAAGATCAGGCAGTCCCATATTTTTTTCCTTTTTTAAAATTTCAGATTACTCAGAGGGTACAAATGAAAGCACATGTAGTGAGAATAAGATGAGTCTTTTAGGTCCTAAGTGACCTTCAGCTCCTGTCTCTCATTCTCATTGTTTTGTAAATTTAGCTCCCAACCTAATGATGCCCATCTTGCAGTAGTTTAGTAAATTAACTTTTCAATTGGAAATGTTGTAATAGATTATCACTGAGTTGTGGAGTTTATTATTTAAACAAGAATTAATGTAGTCTTTACTGTGAACCATATGTATAAAACTGTGATTTGGGAAATGGAAGAACAGAATCGTCTTAAAGAGGCTGTTTTCACTGTGTTCCAGAACTGCCAGCCTACTGACCAAGTTTGGTGGACCTATCCCAGTCTCCACGTATTGGCTGACAGTGACAGGTGGCCAGACCCTCTTTGTCTCGTAATACAAATGATTAAGTTACAATGTGTGCATTTGTTAGGTAAGGCCCCGGTCATACTTGTGCACATCACTCAGGAGGTGTGCCATATCCCTTTACATTGTCTCCACTAGGAGAGAGCACACCAGCCCTCCCCACCCCTCTCCCCATCTTGAAGTAAATTGAGTTTTCTCCTTTTTGTTTTATTTTGTTTTGTTTTTGTCTATCATCCTGTGTAGAGTGCCATGGTGTCATAGCTCACAACAACCTCGAACTCCTGGGTTCAAGCAGTCCTCTTGTCTCCCAAGTAGCAGGGACTATGGCATCTACCCCAACATTTGGCTAGTTTTTCTATTTTTAGTAGAAAACATGACATTGTTACACATATGTGAACACCTGATTCATGGAAAACATGACATTGTGGTGGAGAGTTTAGAGTTTTAGAGTTTAATCAGCAAATTCTCAGATTATAAAACCAATGTACACAAATCAATAGCATATATATGTACATAGTACTAATAACAGTCAAGCAAAGAGTCTAAATAATAATTCAATCTTGGGTGGTGCCTGTGGGCACAGGCCCCATATGCCGAGGGTGGCGGGTTCAAACCCAGCCCCGGCCAAACTGCAACAAAAAAATAGCAGGGTGTTGTGGCGGGCACCTGTAGTCCCAGCTGCTTGGGAGGCTGAGGCAAGAGTATCGCATAAGCCCAAGCATTAGAGGTTGCTGTGAGCCATGTGAATTCATGGCACTCTACCTGAGCGTGGTACAGTGAGACTCTGTCTCTAAAAAAAAAAAAAAAAAAAAGCTAAAAAAGAACTTGATCTCATTCACAATAGTTATAAAGAAAACAAAATACCTAGGAATATATTTAACCAAAGCAGTGAGAAATCTCTAGAAGGAGAAGAATAAAACTCTAATGAAATAAACTGAAGATGACACAAACAAAAGGACAAACATTCCTTGCTTATGGATTATCAGAATCAACTTTGTTAAAATGTCCCTACTGCCCAAAGTCACTTATAAATTCAATACAATTCCCATTAAAAACCATTTTTTTATTTCACAGACCTAGAAAAAAAAATTATGCTAAGCTTTATTGGGAACAGGAAAAGTGTCAGGGACCTGCCCCAGGGGCAGGGTCCGCTAAGCCCTGTGGAACTGGTAGCAACTGACTGAATAAATATAAAGTTAGAAATGAGGGCAAACAAAGAGACACAAGACAGAATAGAATAAAAGTTGGGAACTCAGTGATCCATTGCCCGTTTGTGGGATCCTGGCAATGGCACCATCACTGTGCTTTTATTGGAGTCTATTTTCCCAGAGGGTAAGATGAGGGAGGGAACAAAGATGTCAGCAGTTTCTGAATTAGCATATCAGCTCTTATTGTTATTATTTAAGGGTTTGACCAGCCTTGAGAAATCTGAAATCTGAGCCTTGTATTGGGAGAGCCTCCTGCTTGAGATCACACACACACACATTTCTAGGGAGGTGTTAAACTCCTCTAATTTCCTGTGCAGTAAAACGCCACCAGCATTAATCTCCTCTGAGGAATCGGTGGGAGGGAGGAATTTTCCTCCCATCACCACCACAGAGGATCTTCCTTTGTAATAAAAGATATAAGCTCTTCTGCCCATATCTCAGGGCTCGAGCTACTCTCTTGATCTCTGCCCCAGGCAAATGCAAATCTCCACAATGGGTATCTGCTTTGCCTGTTTACTAGGCAGGAAATGACCCAGTTAATGTATCTTCCTAGGTCTTTGTCATAGCCTCTTTTATGGCCATTTTTCCTCAGAGTGCTCAGAGACCCCGTAGGGGCCTACTTGTGTCCCCTTTGTCAGTTAGTTCAAGGAAACTTTTGATTTTGTAAGGTGTATCCCCAGCCGTCTAGAATTTCAGAAAAGGCAGGAAGCTTGCTAGCAATGGCTAGCTTAAATGTAAACTAGCTTACTTTTCTTTGTCCTGACCCACTCAGCTTACTTTGCATAGATTTTCACTTAAGTATCCCGATGGTGTCCTGTGAGATGGCTACTATTTCATCACCATTTTATAAAGGAAGAAGTTGAGGCACAGAAAGGGTACGCCATAGCTAATAAGTGACAGAGCTTAAAGTAGGGATTTAAGCTGAAATTAAACTGCATCCAGAGGTCGAGCTCTTTCCATTCAAATAGGCTTCTCCCAAATAATGTAGTGAGCCATATGTGCTAATAAATAACGTATCTTCTTCACAAGAAAATTACTTTGAATAATAACATGCTATTTAATGTTTACAACTGCATGAATCATTGTTTGTTTTGAGGTAGTGCACTATAGTTTTCTAAAAATTCTCTGACTTTCATAGGACTGCTCTCCATCTGGCCTGTACTAAAGGCCATTTAGCAGTGGTGATTCTCCTGCTGGAAAGATGGTGCCAACTTCACATCTGTGACGGAGAAAAGATGACACCTGTGATGAAGGTATATAATAACTATTTCAGCATGAGGTGGATTTGATTAAAATACATAGACCCAAAATGAATTTATCTCATTTAAATATAATTGGTGAAACCTGTGGAATGTTTATTCGAATTCCTAGAATTTGTGATCTTTCATGGTCTAATGCCAACAGGCTGTACATTGCCAGGAAAGGGGATGTACTGTTTCTCTACTGGAATACGGTGCTGATCCCAACCTTCAGGTTATCTACAGCAACATTGCCCTCCACTATGCTGTCTTATAAGGAAAATGTGTTGCTAGTACAAAAACTGCTTTCATACCATGCAAATATTGAAATAAAAAACAAAGTACAGGTTAACCAACTTCATTTTCAAAATATTTGAAATGCATTTGTTTTAATATTGACATATATGTAAGGGTCAGTGGTTCATATTGGAAGCTCAAACATTGCACAGTAACTGAGATAATGCCAGGAAGGCTATCTTAACCATTGTGATGAAAATGTGCCAAATGGTCTATGAAGCAAGTGTATGATGCCCCATGATCATATCAATGTATACAGTTATGATTTAATAAAAAAATAAAAACATTGCATGAATGAAAATATTTTGGAATGACTTAATTGTCTAAGATTTTTCTTAAAATATCATTATTTTTAATGAGACATTAGAGGGTACAGTTTTCTTTTATGCATTTATGGTAAATATTTGTGAAATCACTGAATTTGCTAAAGGTGAATTTTTTTTTGCTAAGTATTTTTTCCTCACCCAAGTATTTTTTTCCTAATTAGTATAAAACAACACAGTAAAGCAAAATTTGTCCACAAAATAGACTTTATCTTAGAAGTCTATTTTATACAAATCTAAAGCATTTTATAATGAATGGAAATCCTGCTGCTGTAGACACCTCTCTTAAAATTAATTTATATGAAAAAGATTTAATTCTCAGGGGCAAGGCTTAACAGTGATGAATAGAAAGGGAAAGGAGAACATCAAAAGTCTGCAGACCAATTGAGAAATTATGTAATGGAGGGGAAATACCAAGAAGAGGGTTTTTTTTGGTTTAGGTTGGTTGGTTGGTTGGTTGTTTTGTTTTTTTTTCCAGCTTCTATGTTGAGGCAAGGTGCTCTTCAGTTTTGATGATAATAATTTTCAGTTTAGAAAAGAGAATTAATGAGCTGTAAACTTGCGTAGAGTCAGTTTTAGGAGGACTCTGAGGAAAACATATTGCCTGTGAACAAGTGGTGATGAAGTAGGAAATACTTCAGAAGAGGGAAGAACAAAGAATTAGCTGACTTATTATCCTATTCTCACAAAAACAGCCATTTGCTAAGAGTGTGAACTCTGCTGTCCAATCTAGAATGTCTTGATGGGAAGATATTATAAATAGCAAAATCAAGTTCTGTTTGAGTGTATTAGTCCCTGTTTGATTCCCAACCAAGAAAATCAGATGGAATTTTCAGTAAATGACTCTCTCTCTTTCCTATTTTGTCAGATCCCTAATTGACAAAAGGGATTGATTGGCCAGGTGGATAACAGATGAGATTGATGTCTCCTGTATAAGTTTTCAGCTAGAACTGTGCATCACAGTGATCTGGGGAAATTTTTAAAAAGTCTATAAGTCTAGACCCTTTCAGGAAGATTTTGATTTAGTAAATGTAATAAATCATGGAATGTATATTTAAAAATATTTCCTCAGAGGTGACATGTCTCAAAAACATCAGAAATCACTAGATCAGTTGGGATTTGATAGGGACTACTTCCTTCAAATCTCTCCTTTCCAATAATATTAGCCTGAGATTTATCTTCCTCTGTGCTTGGAAAGGTAAAAGGAATATTTTTGGCGATCTTAATCACCTTACAGAAAATAATGCCTTGCTTTTTTAAATCATAAATCATTTACTGCTATTAAGAGGGTCTTTAGAAATTTCTTTATGCGCGTTTTTTCAATAAGCAGGGGTGCACACTTTCAGGATCTCGTGACTGTTGTGATTCGGGTGATAGCTCAATAAATGTTAATGTAAGCAGAATTTTCTTAATTAGAAGAGTAGCAAATCCTGACCTGTTTTTTACTTGAAGCTGTGTGATGAACTGTCTCAATATGTCTGTCAAGTTTACAGAGCTTTAGCATAATCAGGATGGCAGTTTTGTTGTTGTTGTTTTTTGTTTTTGGCTGAAACTGGGTTTGAATCTGCCACCTCTGGTATATGGGGCCAGTGCCCTACTCTTTTGAGCCACAGGCGCTGCCCAGGATGGCAGTTTTAAACACTGAAAATAATGAAGTTAATAGGAATACAGCTAAGAATTCTTTTAATAATTTAGTTTCTGCAATCCTATGAACTGATTATGTATTTGGTTAACAATTTGGGAAAATTAAATATAAATAGATTAGAAATGAATAAATGTAAAATTTCTTTTTTTTTATTAAAACATAGCTGTGTACATTAGTGCAATCAAGGGGTACAATGTGCTGGTTTCACATAAAATCCGAAATATTTTCATCAAACTGTTTAGTATAGCCTTCATGGCATTTTCTTAGTTCTTGTATGAAGACTTTTTTTTTATTAAATCATAACTATGTATATTAATGTGATCATGGGACACCATAAACTAGTTTCATAGACTATTTGACATATTTTCATCACACTGGTTAACATAGGCTTCCTGGCATTTTCTTAGTTATTGTGCTAAGACATTTACACTCCACATTTACTAAGTTTCACATATACCCTTGTAAGATGCACCGCAGGTGTAATCCCATCAATCCCCGTCCCTCTGCCCACGTCCCCCCTCCCTCCCCATCCTTTGTCCCTTCCCCCTATTCTTAGGTTGTAACTGAGTTATAGTTGTCATGTATGAAGACATTCGTATTCTGCATTTAGTAAGTTTTGCCTGTACCCATTCTAAGATGCACTGTAGGTGTGGCCCCACCAATTACCCTCACTCCACTCCACCCTCCCATCTTTCCTCCCCACCCTAGGCCCTTTCTTACTATTCTTTTGCTGTACTTGGGTTATAGCCTTCATATAATAGCTATAACTTAGCTTCATAGTAGGGCTGAGTACATTGGATACATTTTCTTCCTTTCTTGAGATACTTTGCTAAGAAGAATATGTTCCAGCTCCATCCATGTAAACATGAATGAGGTAAAGTCTCCATCTTTCTTTAAGGGTGCATAATATTCCATGGTATACACATACCACAATTTATTAATCCATTCATGGGTCGATGGGCACTTGGGCTTCTTCCATGACTTAGCAATTATGAACTGGGCTGCAATAAACATTCTGGTACAATTGTCTTTGTTATATTGTGATTTTTGGTTTTCTGGGTATATACCTAGTAAAGGAATTATAGGATCGAATGGCAGGTCTATTTTTAGATCTCTAAGTGTTCTCCAAACATCCTTCCAAAAGGAACGTATTAGTGTGCATTCCCACCAGCAGTGTAGAAGTGTTCCCTTTTCTCCACATCCACGCCAATGTCTCTGGTTTGGAGAGTTTGTTATGTGGGCTAATCTTACTGGAGTTAGGTGATATCTCAAAGTAGTTTTGATTTGCATTTCTCTGATGATTAAGGATAATGAGCATTTTTTCATGTGTCTGTAGGCCATGCACCTGTATTCTTTAGAGAAGTTTTGCTTCAAGTCCTTTGCCCAGGCTAAGATGTGATCACTTGGTCTCTTCTTGTTAATACGTTTGAGTTCTCTGTGGATTCTGGTTATTAAACCTTTGTCGGAGGTATAACCTGCAAATATTTTCTCCCCTTCTTAGGGATGTCTGCTTGCTATGCTTACTATGTTCTTGGCTGTGTAGAAGCATTTTAGTTTGATCAGGTCCCAGTAGTGTATTTTTGAAGCTGCTTCAATTGCCTGGGGAGTCCTCCTCTTTTTTTTTTTTTTTTTTGTAAAGACAGAGTTTCACTTTATTGCCCTTGGTAGAGTGCCGTGGCATCACAAAGCTCACAGCAACCTCCAACTCCTGGACTTAGGCAATTCTCCTGCCTCAGCCTCCCGAGTAGCTGGGACTACAGGCGCCCGCCACAACGCCCTGTTATTTTTTTGTTGCAGTTTGGCCAGGGCTGGGTTTGAACCCGCCACCGTCGGCATATGGGGCTGGTGCCCTGCTCACTGAGCCACAGGCGCCGCCCCGGGGAGTCCTCCTCTTAAAATATTCACCTAGGCGGTCACTTTCAAGAGTTTTTGCTGCTCTTTCTTTGAGTATTTTTATAGTTTCATGTCTTAAGTTTAAATTTTTTTTATCCAGTGAGAGTCTCTCTTAGTTAATGGTGAAAGGTGTGGGTCCAGTTTCAGTCTTCTGCAGGTTGCCAGCCAGTTCACCCAGCACCATTTGTTAAATAGGGCATTTTTTTCCCACTGAATGTTTTTAATTGGCTTATCAAAGATCAAATAACGGTAAGTAGCTGGATTCATCTCTTGGTTCTCTATTCTGTTCCAGACATCTACTTCTCTGTTTTTGCAGTACCACGTTTTTTTCATCACTATTGATTTATAGTACAGTCTCAGGTCTAGTAGCATGATTCCTCCTGCTTTGTTTTTGTTTCTGAGTAATGTCTTGGCTATTTGAGGTTTTTTTCTGATTCCATATAAAAGCGAGTATTATTTTTTCAAGATTTTTAAAATATGACAGCAGAGCTTTAATAGGAATTGCATTAAAATTATATATTGCTTAGGGTAGTATAGACATTTTAACAATGTTGCTTCTTCCCATCCATGAGAATAGTATGTTTTTCCATTAGTTAACATCTTCATCTTAAAGTTTCATAGTTCTCTTTATAGAGATCTTTCACATCCTTTGTTAGGTAAACACCCAAATATTTAATCTTCTTTGCCACTATGTGAAAAGAAGAGAGTCCTTGACTGTTTTTTTTGGCTTGGCTATTGGTATATTAAAGGCTATAGATTTATGGGTGTTGATTTCGTAGCCTGAGACATTGCTGTATTCCTTGATCACTTCTAAAAGTTTTGTAGTAGAATCCCTGTGTTTTCCAGATATACAATCATATCATCATAAAGAGTGAACGTTTGATCTCTTCTGATTCTATGTGGATACCCTTCATTGCCTTTTCTTCCCTAATTGCAATGGCTAAAACTTCCATTACAATGTTAAAGAACAGTGCAACAGCCTTGTCTGGCTCCTGATCTGAGTGCAAATGATTTCAATTAAAAACCAGTAATCAAATAAAATAGTATTAAAACAATCATGTGATAACATTAACATATGTTTTCTCAGTAAAATCTTGAAGTTCATTTTGTCCCCGTACCTTAATTTCCTACCCCACCAACAAATAGCAGTCTGTTGATGGAGTGTAAATTAGTTCAGTCTTTGAGACTATTTAGAGATGTGAATCATTTCTCTAGGTTTTTAGATTTTTTAAGATTTTTAAGATTTTTTCATTCAGCTAGACGTAGATTTTTAAGATTTTTTCATTTGGCTAGACCTAGAAATCCCATTAGCCAAAATATAGAGTCATACAAGGGTAGATGAGAATCTTCACAGAAGCAACATTTACTTTAAAATATTAAAAATGTATAAATGTCCAAAATTCAGGAAATGGCTAATGAATATTGCAAACATTAAAATGATGCTGTAATTTTTTTTTTTTGTAGAGACAGAGTCTCACTGTACCACCCTCAGAGTGCCATGGTGTCACATGGCTCACAGCAACCTCTAACTCTTGGGCTTACGTGATTCTCTTGCCTCAGCCTCCCGAGCAGCTGGGACTACAGGCGCCCACCACAACACTCGGCTATTTTTTTGTTGCAGTTTGGCTGTGGCTGGGTTTGAACCCGCCACCCTCGGCATATGGGGATGGCGCCCTACTCACTGAGCCACAGGCGCCGCCCTGATGCTGTAACTTTTCAATACTGAGGAAAATATTTTCTAAAATACTAAAAATGATAAAGCTACATTTTAAGAAGATAACATCTATTCATTAACAAAAATTAGAAGAAAATATATACAAACAGTAATAGCTTTAACAAAGAAATAGGAAAAATATATTGGACCTTTTGTGAACCAAAGGATTGGCATTAACATTCCAAAGTGAATGAAGATGAGATTCAAAACTGTGGCAACAGGCACCATTTTGGAATTCTCTGCCAAGATTTCATTTCTAATTTTATCTTTTCATTTAATGTTGACTTATATCAAAGTCATTCAAAGACCAATATTCAAAAGACTTGAGATAATTTGGAGAAACCACAGCCTGTCTGCCAATTTATTTTAGGAATGTTGGCCTTCTTAATTTACTCATATACTTTGGCAATCAGAATTCAATTTGTGAGATTTTTATTGGCCTTTATAGCCTTTTTTATCACACGGGCCACACTCCTCAGTGTGTTTTACCACTAACCAAGCTTTTGCACAATGCACAGCCTGTTGACTTTGGGAGTTTTCATGGTGTTTCCCCAAATTAGTTCCTGCCTTATGTTAAATCCTGCAGGTGCATACGATACTCTTGTTTTACACCTTAGTTAAAGAGACAGAGTTATCTTTATAGAAATACAGGGGAATGTACAGTATGTTATACAGGCATTCAGAAAAGAAATAATCAGTGCAGGCTGGAAGAAAACTATTAAAACAGCAGTTACTGAGCACATATTAAGTATTAGTCACTAGGGTTTTATATACGTTATCTCTTATCATTTTCACAACACCCCCCCACAATAGTCTTTATGTCCCACACTTTATAAATAAGGTAATCACAGCTCAGAAAGTATATAATTTTTCCAAACTCAAATAACTGATAAAGAGGCTTATGTGATTCCCATGTTCTTTTCCCACAATTCAAAGGCTTTAAAGAAAAGTAAGAATGTGAAGAAAAAATGATTAATATGCCAATGGGTAAGATGATAGGTATTCTGTAAACAAATTATAATCTAGCCAAAGTTTCTTCATTTTAACAAATTGATTACTTGGGTTCATCTAGTAGAATATTTTCCTCCTTGGAAAGTAGAAAGTCGAAGGCATCAAACTAACCACAATCTGAAGCAATTTTCTAGAGTATCCCATGCTACTCTTCAGAAATACATAGCCTTTAGGACAGTGCTTTGTCTATAAGACTTTGTGACTTATAAAATTGTAAAGAAGAAAGCTGATCAAAGTCGAGATGTTTCAAACTAATTCTTGAGAATGAATCAAACTCTCAACTCATGTCAGGGCTAAATCATTTGCCATGTTTTATTTATTTTTTTTAACACATTATCACATGCAATGTACTATTTCATTAGACTTTCCCAGGCTGCTGGCCTTGGGAAAATGTATTTTAAGCCAAAGAAAAAGTTGAAGAAAAGACAGCAGCTTTTCTCCACAGGGAGTTACTGAGCTACTGTAGGGATGAAGGCTCTCTTTGTGCAAGGGTTGCCTGTGACTTTGCTCTCCACCTTGGGGAAAACTTACTAGATTCCTTTCTGATTGTCCACAAAGTGGGAGCCAACTCAAATTAGAGTGAAAATCTGTCAACCTCAGTCATTCCACTTAAGAAATATTGAAGGATATTTCCATTAAGATTCTTTCTAAATGTTTCCTATAGAGCAGGGGTACTCAAACTACGGCCCACCGAGGACATTTATCCAGCCTGCCAGGTGTTTTTGCCGCCCTGCCTGGCCTGCTTAGCAGCCGCTCATCCTGGGCCGCAGTGCACATATGTGGAATGTGCACCAACTCTCTGACGCCACTCCTTCTCTCTGTCTCTCCCTGTCCCTCCTTCTCTCTGTCTCTCGCAGCGGGGTGTTTTTGCTGTACTGCTTAGCAGCCCACTGGTCCCTGCCCACAGTGCGCATGTGTGGAATGTGCCCCACACTCTTTGACTCCCCTCTTACTCTCCGACTCCCCTCCTTCTCTCTGTCTCTCAAAGACTCCTCTCAGTCTCTGGTGTAATCAGAGGAGTCACTAGGTTGCCTGTGCAGAGCCTGTTGCTGCCTAAGGACTGAGGTAAGAACAAGTTAGGATTTTTTTTTTTTTTAAGTTAAGAGGTCTTTTTTTTTTTTTTTTGGCAGTTAGTAGGGCCTTTGTTTATGGTTAAAGGGGGCCTTTTTGTTCTGGTTTAGGAGGTCTTTTTTTGTCGCAGATAGGGGGTGCCGTTTTTTTTGAAGTTAGAAGAGCCTTTTTATTTGAGTTGGTTAGTTGTTTGGGGGTGGTTTCTAGGGGGGTTGCATCACAGAGATAATGCAAATAGTCAGTGCTCAGTGCTAATGCAAATTGTCAGTGCTCAGAGGTAATGCAAATGGTCAGAGCTCAGAGGTAATGCAAATAGTGCTCAGTGATAATGATAATTGTAAGTGCTCAGTGTTAATGCAAATTGTTAGCACTCATTAATGCAAATTGTCAGCAGTCAGTGTTATCGCAAATGGTCTGCAGTCAGTGTTAATGCAAATGGTCAGTGCTCAGTGTTATCGCAAATGGTCTGCAGTCAGTGTTAATGCAAATGGTCAGTGCTCAGAGTTATTGCATGGGGGTCCCAAACTGCTAATCTGCCTAGGGCCCCATGCGAACTTAATCTGGCTCTGTAGACAGCTGAGGAGTAGGAAATTCAATTTAATTGACAGTAAGTGCATTTATATTCTAATTGCTATTCAGTTCTGTATGATTTTGTATGTTGTGTGCTGTGTAAGCCCCGGTTCACACTGTTGTGATCTCTGCACAGTGCAAGTTCAGCCATATGCTCATCCACCAACAAGCGCTGTGTAGTAAATCACTGAAGTGGGGCTCTTATGAAAACTGTGGTATCTTGTGTTAACTTCATTAGAGCTAATGCACTAAACCACAGACAATTTCAAGAATTTCTGTCTGAGCTAAATGTTGCCTGTGAAGATGTTCTGTACCACGCAGAAGTCCATTGGCTGAGTCAAGGGAGAGTTTTGAAACATTTCTATTACTTACTTCCACAGATTACATCTTTTCTGCTTTCAAAAACAAAGAAGTACCAGAGCTTAATGATGCAGAATGGAAATGGAAAATTGCCTTTCTGACAGATGTAACAGATCTACTTAACAGTTTCAATGTGCAACTTCAAGGAAAGGGGAAGCTCATCTGTGATATGCAATCACATGTGAAAGCATTTGAAGTAAAATTAGGCCTCCTTATCAAACAAGTAAAGGAGGAAAATTTCTGCCATCTCCTCACAACTCAAAATCTGTTAGCAGAAAATCCATTGGTTGCATTCCCAAATAAAACACGTGTGGATTCACTGGAAAAGTTGCAAAAGGAGTTCTAATTTAGATTTAAAGAGCTTCATCTCTATGAACAGGACATACAGCTTGTCTGTAACCCATTTTCTACTGACATTGAAAATGCGAATACAATTTACCAAATGGAACTGGCTGAACTGCAGAATTGTGACTCTCTGAAAGACATATTCAAGTCAAGCAGCCTTCCTAATTTCTATGCATCTCTCCCCTCTGAGACATATCCTAATCTCAGGAACCATGCACTCAAAATGGCAACCATCTTTGGCAGCACTTATGTCTGTGAACAGACTTTTTCCAGAATTAAACATCTAAAATCTCCAACCAGATCTAGACTAACTGATGCACACTTGCATCACTTGTTACGACTAGCAGTGACAAACATGGAAATGGACATTGACCATCTCATTAGCCAAAAGCAGGCCCATAGTTCCCATTGAAATACTGGTAAGTTTGTTGATTTAACCTACTTGTTCTTCATTTTAATACTATAATAATTACCATATATCTATTCTTGTCTAACTTTATTGAGGCATAATTGCCAAAGAAAAATTATATATCTTTAAGTTGTATATTGGGATATTTTTATATGTGTATTAATGTGAAATGATTAATTTCACATTAATACACATATAAAATTGGTTTAATTGGTTTAATTAAATTGGTTTAATTCAGCCATTTCTTTATTACTTATTAGGTTAGCACAATGTGTGAAGCACCACAGGGGCTAAACAGATGCATAAGCATAGCTCTGCTGTGAAAGAGCTCACCATAGTAGCATATACTCCATTGTTTGTTCCACATGTTTTTACTCAGGTCTGTGAAATTGAATAGATGTGTCAATATTATTTGTATTTGAATGTGACACTGTAAGTTAATTGCCTTGTGCTTTTTCTAGTACTGATGCTAGAGGTTGCCATGACCAAGCTAATTAGCATATCCATCACCACATAGTTATCTTTTTTTTTTTTTTTTTGTGGCTACAATACTTAAGATCTACTCTCTTACCAGATTTCAAGTATGCAATATGATATTATTAACTATAGTCACTTTAGGCTTCTAAAACTTACTCACTTTCTAACTGAAATTTTGTATCCTTTGACAACCATCTCCCCATTTTCCCAACTTCCTGACCCCTGGTAACCATCCTTCTACTCTGTTGTATTTATTTTTTGAAGAACTAATGTCTGGTTAGCATCTGAATTCTACAAATTGTCTTCAGATTTATTTGTGGTTCATTAATTCTTAAAGTAAATGCAATTTGCTGTGAATCCATCAATGGCATTTTAAATTTTATTACATTGTATTCTTAGAATTTTTTTTGTTTGATTTTTCCCTAAATCTACCTAACCAATTTGGATACTTTCTTGTTATTTGTTTATATTATCAATACTCTTTGTTATTTTTTTGGGACGTTATGCATTCCTATCTTACATTCTGCATATAAAAATTCCAACATCTGACTTTTATTCTTTTGAGTCTATTCTGAAAATATGGTTGCTCTAATGGTTATCATCTTTCTTGTTGAAATGGCTACTTGACAAAAGCTTAGGCTTGCTAATTGCTCTGAGGTTCTAGTAATGGTAACTACTAAAAATGGATTCCAATAGGAAGTTAGGCCGTTTAATTTTCTTTAGCAATATAATTGCCTAATAAATTGCTTTTTAAATAAATTTATAATTCAGTGTCATCATAGATCTTCATGGATCTGTGGATTCTTATCAAATTGATATAAAAAGTAGAAAATATGCACTGAAATATCTTCCTTTCACTTTAGAAGTTGACTCATTGGAATTACAGCGATTTAGCCTCTTGACGAACCCCTAAAACTTTTGCTATTAGAATAAAAACATTCAAGCTCATTGAGGGGAGAATTTATAGTATTGCATCTGGGAAGAAACGTACATGTATTTTATAAAATGTGCTAAAGCTTGCACAGTGGTAGAAATGACAATTTTTTTTTTTTTTTTTTTTTTTAGCTGGGGCCGGGTTTGAAACCACCGCCTCTAGTATATGGGGCCGGCACCCTACTCCTTGAGCCACAGGCGCCACCCAGAAATGACAATTTTTGATTAACAATTTGTCAGCATGGGGCAAATTCCTTCAATTTTCAGCAATTTAATATCCCAGCTTTTGTAGAATGCCACCCACTGTTCATACCTCAGCTAGGAAGGCAGTAATGAAGAATCATAGAATTAACCTTAAATCAGAGATCATGCTGCCTGGAGTTTCTTATTTTGTGTGAAGATGGCTTTTTTATTATTTGGGAATTGGTCAAAACATGCTGTGCCTTCATTAAACGACTGCTATGAGTGCTTTCTTGCAGGACAATAAATGGCATTAATAAGTTGGCAGGCCTCCCACCAAGTAGACCTTTGATGTATGTTTTGTGAGCACATTAATATAAAATCAAAATTACAGAACACGGGGAGTGTTCTTTACTCATAATTGTCTTTTTCTAGAAAGGAAAATAAATCAAACTCCCAGGAAGCTTAAACCATTTATAAAATAATGACTTTTATTTTTACAAATTGGTTTAATTCAGTCATTTCTTTATTACTTATTAGGTTAGCACAATGTGTGAAGCACCACAGGGGCTAAACAGATGCATAAGCATAGCTCTGCTATGAAAGAGCTCACCATAGTAGCATATACTCCATTGTTTGGTCCACACGTTTTTACTCAGGTCTGTGAAATTGAATAGATGTGTCAATATTATTTGTATTTGAATGTGACACTGTAAGTTAATTGCCTTGTGCTTTTTCTAGTACTGATGCTAGAGTTTGCCAGTTCATCACTTCTGGCATTCATGGTCTCTCTCTGTACCAAACATACATTTCAGAAAAGCTTTGTACATTCCATACATTTTCAGAAAGGCTTCTCAAAGTTAGGTTGTATAATATATTGATTGCCCCCTTGAGAGAGAGCAAAACAAATTGATTGATATTAGATGGGATATTGTGATCTGGGTAATTCTGTTATTGGCCATAACAATGAGTAGTTCCATGGAACAAATAAGGATGTGAAATGGAAGTTCACACTGATGTAGTTCCAAGAAGAGGGCCAGCCTATGGATTATTCTCAGTAGAGTGGGTTAGTAATTTGTGATGAAAACCTTGAACAGAAGGTCTGGGAAAGGTGGGGATCGTGACTGTGCTTCAGAGAGTATCTAAACTTTCTAAAATTTTAAATATCATTTTTTTATTTAAGAAGCTGTGTGTTTTCTTGAGGAGATAATCTCTACCCTTCACTGGATTCTCTAAGAGATCAGTGAACTCTCTCCCCACCCAAAGTTATGAACTACTGGCTCAGGTCAGGGGTAGGGGAACTTACTCTAAAAGGGGCTAGACAGTAAATTTTTTAGGCTTTGCAGTTTATACAGTCTTGGCAAATAAGTGGGTGTGGATGTGTCCCAATAAAACTTTATTTACAAAACAGGGTTGCCCTGGAGGCCATCTTTGACTTTTAACTTAGGCTATGACTTGGTAATATCAATGACAAATAACTTTGTCATGTCTTTCATGTTGAGGTATAATTTACATAGGATAAAAGGAACACATCCTGAATATACAACTTGATGAATTTTTATGTATACCTACACCCACATATCCACCACCCAGATCAAGATATAGTATATTTTCATCATCCTGGAACATCCCCTCATGTCCCTCTCCAGTCACCATCTGCCTTCTCCCTTCGAAAGTAACATTTTTCCCTCTTCTATCACCATTGCTTAATTTTGCCTTTCCTGGAACTTCATTGAAATGAGATTAGGGAGCAGTGTGGTGTGTGTGTTTGTGTGTGTGTGTGTGTGTGTGTGTATGGTTATTTGTCTGTATTCTTTCTTTTTTTTTTTTTTTTTTAACTCAACAGTGTTTTGGAGATTCTTCTGTGATCTGTGTTTTTGAACAGACACAGATTTCTAATACAGACTTCCTGGCTCACTTATTGTTGTTTCTTAAGACCGTACATACTTAAATAAATTTGTTTTTGTTTTTGTATTTTTTTTGAGACAGAGTCTCAAGCTGTCTCCCTGGGTAGAGTGCCATAGTGTAACAGCTCACAGCAACATCAAACTCTTGGGCTTAAGCGATTCTCTTGCCTCAGCCTCCCAAGTAGCTAGGACTACAGATGCTGTCATTGTTGTTTTAGCTGGGCCAGGCTGGGTTCGAATCTGCCAGCCTCGGTGTATGTGGCTGGGACCCTACCCACTGAGCTACAGGCACCGCCCTGAGTTCTAGTGTTTGTAGTGCTAGACTGGGGACCATATGAAGATATCAGGAGCCTGGGTGCAGTGGCTCATGCCTGTAATCCTAGCACTCTGGGAGTCTGTGGCAGGTGGATTGCTTGAGTTTAGGAGTTCAAGACCAGCCTGAACCAAGAGTGAGTCTCTGTTTCTAAAAATGGCAGGTATTGTGGTTGGTGCCTATAGTTCCAGCTACTTGGGAGTCTGAGGCAAAAGGATCACTTGAGACTAAGAGTTTGAGGTTGCTGTGAGCTATGATGCAATGGCACTGTACTGAGGGTGGGTGAAAAAGTGAGACTATCTCAAAAAAAAAAAAAGATTCAGGAATATTTATATTTCCATCCTTCCACCACTTAAGAGTTAAACTACAAACATGTAAATTGCATGTCAAGAACCCTTAGCTACAGATAATATCAACAAATTGAAACAAACTCTGAGTACTCTTTCTCAGTGGAGAATTTAAAGGTTTAATTATAGTCTTATGTAAGAGTTAAACTACAAACATGTAAATTGCATATTTAAACTATAAACATGTAAATTGCATGTCAAGAACCCTTAGCTACAGATAATACCAATAAATTGAAACAAACTCTGAGTACTCTTTCTTAGTGGAGAATTTAAAGGTTTAATTATATTCTTAATAAGTAAAATTTGCTTTTGCACTACCACTGGCCCATAGAATTGTGGAGGGGAGTTCCTAATGACAGATCCACTTGAGATGGAATGGCTGGATATATACGATGGAAAACATATGAATGATAGTTTGTGCTTTTGGAAAAGAGTGGGATCCAAAGAGTAGTATTTGGCTTTTGAAAAGAAGACAGATGTTCGACCAATGTAATAGGAGTAGAGAAAATTGAAAAAATGTGTGGAAGGGTGTGGTGGTGGATGTTGAGGGCTTCAACATTTTTCATGAAGTAGGAGGTAATGCCATTGGCTATGAGGAAAGGGATGTTGGTGCTATTAGGATCTTTCTAGAGAAGAATGACATACATTAGGTAGTATAATATGTTGACCAGATAAATGTAGCAGGCTGCTGATCATTTGTTTAAAATCTAAGTACATTGTGTAATTTAATCCAGCACAAAGTCAGAGGATAGATAGTGTTTATGTTGATTGTGATTATGCCAAATATGTGACAGGTCTTTGGAGTGCTGCCCAGATTGTCACTAAAATGGTGGATCATGGAATTTAAGAAAGAAAATGAAAGTGAAGAAATGAGAAGGATGATGGTAGGAATGATAGTAAAGAAGACAGTTATTTAGAGGCCCTATTGAGCTGGAAAAATGGTCACTATGGGTATAGTTTAATAAAATACCTATAAATAAAATAAAATAATAAAATAATAAACAGGAAGGGAAGGAAGTCAGGATCTAAATGAAAGATGTCCCAGTGAATAATTTCAGGCTATGAAAGTCCAAAGCCATGCTTGTGGGGTAGGTGGCAAAGGAGAAGTTTGCAAGTGATGAGGAGGTCAGGAATCCAAGTGAAGCTGTCAGGTGGGTCCTCCACCTAACTACTTAAGTGACTCAGCTATTGGCAGGACTTAGGGTGAGGAGGAAGACTGTCATCATGTGCAAAAGCCTCCTGTGAGTGGTGGTGACAAGGGAAGCTGATGAGTCACTGGCAAGGTGGTAAATGGCAGTTAGGAGGAAGGGGAGAGGCTGTCAGGCATGACATAGGGGGAGATGATTATTGTTGGCAGGTGATGGGGGGGAAGCACAGAAGCCAAAAAACTCCCATGTGCTGATTTTGAGCTACCTTGACAGTGAGAAAAGGAACAGGGAACTGTCTCCACTTGCGAGAGATGTGGGAAAGTATTTGCATTGGGGTCTCTCTTAAATAAGGTGGAGGGATTAAGCAAGAAATAGATAAGTTCATAGAAAGCAGTATATGAAACAGTATTTCCAGAGAGCTCATATCAAGGGTTTTGATGTTGGGAGAAGGATATGCTGGGTCCTGGGCCCAGAAGTAGCAATCAGGAAGGATGAGGGAGAAGGAGAGGATGGATGGCCAGAGACTTATATTGGGGTGTTCCTGATGAACACGCATGGAAGTTTGCAGTTAACCTCTTTGAAGAGGGTGGGCACAGGGCCCTGTGTTCAGGGGACTTCTCTAGACTTAGATGATCTTGGTCCCAACATTTAGTTTTCACAGCCACTTGGCTTTGGGTGGTATTGTAGGTGGCAGTCCTGCAGCCAAGGCATGGGAGACGGTAAAAACCTTTATTGTTGTTGAGTCTTATAACCAAAATTTCTGGTTATGTTTATTTTAAGCTTAAGTCTTCTGGGATTTATGATAATGCAATCACACATTCCATAATGTTTACAGGCTTTAGAAGAGTTTACAATGTACTTTTACGCATATGATCCCATATCATACTATACATTTTTCTTTTATAAACACAAAGCTTTTGTCTTGTGGTTTATTTTCATTTCTGGGGAAATTCTGGCTAAGAAAAGAGTATTTTGGATTAATCATTTCTGTTAGTTTAATTGGTTTGTTAAGTGGAAACAAAAGGTACACTGAGGGAAATTTAGATTTGACTAATAAATTTGGGCAGTCAGAGGCAAGGTATATTCTCTGTCAATTCTTAATGATCTGATGCAGGGACAGTGACTCACACCTCTAATCCTAACACACTGGGAGGCCAAGGTGGGTGGATTGAGCTCAGAGGTTTGAGACCAGCCTGAGCAAGAGCAAGACCCCCATCTCTGTTAAAAACAGAAAAATTAGCTGGGCGTTGTGGTGCATGCCTGTAGTCCCAGCTACTCGAGAGGCTGAGGCAGGAGGATCGCTTGTGCCCAGGAGTCTGAGGTTGCTGTGAGTGTTGACACCATGGCATTCTACCCAGGGCAAATGAGTGAGACTTTATCTCAAAAAAAAAAGAAAAGAAAAAAAACTGAATTAAAAAAAAAATTCCCGATGACCAAAATGGGCGAAGTTGAAACAACCTTAGCAGGTGGGTCTTCATGCTGTTCTTCAGCCTTCATGGTGGTTGCTCTCTAGTTGTTGATTTTTCACTTTTAACGTAGTGCTGCTCAGTATAGGATTCTAAACTATCTCACTTGACTTTGTTACTCTTTTTAAAGTAGCAGGGAGGCAACAGATATTCTAAACATTTGGCTGGTAATGTAAATTTCAGTAGTCTTCAGAGGTAACAAAAGGAAGAGGAAAGAGCACCAGTGTTGAAATTTTGTCTCTTACAGATGCTCAAGCTTGAGTAGGCTTTATAATAACAACTCCTGAACCCCATTTCCTTCCCTGTTACCAATGAAAATGAACAATACTTATTTACCTTGAACAATATAGATACTCAATAAATGTGCAGCTTTTATTTTTTCTTCTTGGCTGAACTATTTGCTTATTCTTGGTACCAAAGTGAAGTTTCAAAGTGTAGAAAGGATGCAATGAGGTCTTTTGTTTAAGACAAACTCATCTTGGTTTTGGTATGTGTTTAATAATGTGCCCTGTTATATTTTACACTTTGGGGATATCCTTATATTAGTTTGAGCAGTTTAATGTTTTTAGACTGACATTTTAATTTCACTGTAGGCCACATTAAAATACATAAAGTTAAATGAGGGGCTTGAAAATTGATGTTGAAAGTTGAAAGTCTACTATTTTTTATTTTAGATTAATATGAGGGTACAAATATTAGGTTACATTGTTTGCATTTGTTAGGTAAAGTCCAAGCCCTTCACTCGGGAGTGTGGTGTATACCCTTACCTTGTGTCCATAGTGAGAGCTTACCAATCTCTCTTCCTCCTTCCTTTTCCCTTCTATATCCTTCCCTCTTCCCCCAACTTGAATTTATTTGTGTTTTTCTCTCATGTGGGAATATAGTTGTTTATTAATTGGTTTCATATTAGTATTGCATACATTGGATACTTGCTTTTCCATTCTTATGATACTTTACTAAGAAGAATGTTTTTCAACTCCAGCCAGGTAAATACAGAAGATGTGGTCTCCATCTTTTCTTATGGCTGAATAATATTCCATGGTATACATATACCACAGTTTATTAATCCATTCATGTATTGATGGGCAGTTGGGTTGATTCCATATCTTGGCAATTGTGAATTGAACTGTGATGAACATTCTAGTGAAAATGTCCTTATGGTAAAATGATTTTTTTTCCTTCTGAGTAGAAGCAAGTAATGGTATTGTGGGGTCAAATGGAAGGTCCACTTTAGCTCTTTGAGGATTCTCCTACTTCTTTCCAAGTATAGCTACACATTAAAAAGATTTTACATGATGATCGGGCGGGCCTTATTCCAAGGATGCATGGTTGGTTCAATATATATAAATCCATAAATGTAATCTACCACAAATTCAATCATTTGGGAAATTAAAAATGGTTTGGTTAGATAAAGCAAAAAAATTTGGGATTTGTCACTGGTATTTTCTTATGGGAAGAGAAAGAAAAAAATGAAATAACTATTTATAGTTTGAATGAATTGATATCATCAAGTGTATTTGTGTGGTATCACACAAATAGCAGACATGTTGCTTATCAACTGTTCTGTGGTTGCATGCAGCAGTTTGAATAAAGGCTCTCTTATATTGATCCATATCTTTTTATTTCATGGACCAACTCAAAGTTTCTTGCCATATCTTTCCTTTTCTTTACAGACACTATGAAAAGATGACTTTTAGATAAACTCTTCTTTTTAAATTTTCTCTGTTGATTGGCTTATAGTTAATGATTCATGGATCTCTTTTCTTTAAGGATTCTTATTTCTTCAAACAAGAAAAATGAATTTGGAAAAAAGAGTTTTCTCAAGCAAAAAGTTGTTAATTTTATGCAAATTTAAGGAAATGCTTGTATAAAGCCAATAGCTAGCACATGCCTAAAGAAAAATCCATTGATTTCAGAATTAATATATATTCCTTTCTCTTCTCCCTGTAAGTCTTAGACCAAGATTCTGAGCACTGTGTTTGAAGGTCTCTTTCATCAGCGTGCCATAGATAGAAATGTCATCTTGACCTTGTTTCTGAGAGATGTTTTAACCTCACTAATTAAGTAACTGCCACTGTTATTCAGTGAAACCTCTTGAGAGAGAAGGGCCTTTGATTGGGGAAATTTCCTAATTGGATAGGACTTCTCATCATAAATTTTCTAATTGGATAGGACTTCTCACCAGAAAATAGTCATACCATGTTGATTACAGTTTTACCATTAGGAATTCCATTTTTTTTTTATTAAATCATAACTGTATACATTGATATGATCATGGGGCATCATACACTTGCTTCATAGACCATTTGACACATTTTTGAATTTGATTAATCTAAGTAAGTATTAGCCTGGAGATATTTGGAACCAGTGAAAAGATCAAATCACCCTAGGAACTCATGAGTCTAAGAAAGAGGATGGGCTATTCAATCATGTTCATAAAAATAAATATTGTAAAACAGAATAACCATACAGTGTGTATTTTTATATAACAGCAATTCTCTAGTGATTGCTAGTATCTAATGATTTCTTCTGTTTTTCAGCCTTCATTTTAAAATTTGTATTATTCAAATACTCATGAATATACACAAGGAGAATTGTATAATGAATTCCCTGTACCCATCAGCCAGCTTTAGTAATTATCAATATTATTTATTGTTGTATCATCAATCCCCTTGACTTTTTTTTTTTTCTTTTTTTTTTTTATTGTTGGGGATTCATTGAGGGTATAATAAGCCAGTTACACTGATTGCAATTGTTAGGTAAAGTCCCTCTTGCAATCATGTCTTGCCCCCATCCCCTTGACTTTTTTGTTTGTTTTCTTCACTCATTTAAAAAGAATCCTGGATATATTATTTCACCAATACTTCAGTATTCACCTTTGTTGATCTATTTTTTATTCTGCTAAAATATCCATAGATACTAACATATACCTCTTTGTAGCCTTAAAACACATTTTTTTTTAGGTTATCACAAAAAATTGGTATATATTATCATCACTATTGATCAGGTTAGGGGAAAAAAACCTGAGGTTCCAACTGGTTAAATGACATTCTCAGCGACTACTGAATAGTGACAACAGGTTTCAAACTGGGGCCTCCCACAAAGGTATATGACCCTGTCAAGTAAAATCCTGCTGCCTTGGGTATGTGACTTTGACTGCTCTTAGCATAGGCTCCCTTTTTTTGATTTTGTGATACTTTGGGACCAACTACAGGCAGTTGAGGGTAGCCTGAGGGAAGTGGCCAGTGGAGATGTATATTAAGCATGTCTTTTTATTCTGATGTTTTGATGTCTGAGGTCTTACTAACTTCTGATTTCTTCACAGCCATCTCATGAGCTTGCAACTTATGCCAAAAAGACAACATATTACTTAACTATCTTCACTGAGGTCTTACTATGACCTGAAATTTTCTAGGAGGAAGTACCCAAAACACATATTTAAGTAGTAACTTGAGTCAGATAAATAATGTTTGAAAAATACACCAATACTCCTAGTGGAAGATCACCAATCACTGGAGAGACTGTCCCTCCCAGTGCTAGCCAGGGCTTGGGAGATTGCAACTGTGCTTTTCATATGCAAACCAATCAGTCCAGAGCCTCTGCCCCCACACCTCCCTTATCTACCAGATTCACAGTTCCAGGCCCCTATCCATCTGTCCTAATCCATAGAAAACTGGGGAGAGTCTATGTGCCCTAGAGCCTGCTGAAATTACTCTTAACTCTTCAATCCTATACCTGCTTACCTTGCCTTACTTGCTTCTTCTTCCTGGAAGAAGAAAATATTTTCTTTCACTCCCTCTGACTGACCAGTGCTTCCCTTATGGCCCTGTATACTATAGCAAGCCCCCTCCTATGGGAGCCATGAGGATAAGAAATCATCTTTTCAGTGACTGCCATATCTTTATCTGTTGACTTTACCATACCATCTCATATTTACCATAACTGGATAATAATAAAACCTCTATTCTAATACAAGGTGGGAGAATGAGTAAAACCTTTGGAACCTAATATTCTAGGGCACACTGTTGTGCTATGAGAAAACTCTTAGGTGCGCTATAAAATATTATTTTATTTTATTTTATTTATTTATTTATTATTATTATTATTATTATTATTATTTGCAGTTTTTGGCTAGGGCTGAGTTTGAACCCGCCACCTCTGGCACATGGGGCTGGCGTCCTACTCCTTTGAGCCACAGGCGTTGACCCGCTATGAACATTTTTAAAGATCATTAATTAACTTATTTTTGAAAGAAGTTCAAAGCATAATAAGTATATTCTTTTTTTTTTTAACTCTTTTTTGTTTTGATCAACATAATTGAAGTGTGCCATATAAGTTAAACTCTATTTCAAGTGTGCCGTGAGATAAAAAAGGTTGACAAGCTCTGAGCTAGAGCTTGCTGCTGCAAGATCTAGCAAGCTTAGTTGGAAACAGGTGAGGATTCAAGGTTAATTAGTCAGGTTGGAGACTAAACACTGTGAAAAGACAGCAATGAGGGACAGACAGGGAGGTCAACAGCACGTGGAAGACATCTTCATTGGCAGGGGCAGACTTAGTGAGTGGATGGTGATCATTCACTTATCTTGATGGCCTCCTGAATTCTGGAGGGAGTTGTGTTTCTTAGTTATGAACGTAACCCTAACATTTGCACTGCCCTAGGACTGTAGGAAGGCAACATCTCTTTCACTGTGACATCGATACCTCCCCATATTTCTTCTCTCAGGCCACCATCCCTTCTGGGCCTGCACATTCCACCCAGTCTTGCAATAGTCAGCAGAAAAGGGCCATCCATATCTGAGGCTTTCAGTACTTGATTTTACCTTAAGTATTTCCTCAAGTTCTCAAGCTATCTCTTGCATTTCCAGCCCAGAGAAAATATTAGATCTCTTAGAGCCTTCAGAGCTCTTTAAATCCAATATTCTGTTACCAATGAGGAAACTGAACTTCAAAAAGAGAAAGGAGCTGTTCTGAATGAAGAATAGACTTCAGAAAGGCAAATGACTGTAACACAGGCCTCTTGACACTAATGTGCACATATCTGTTGCTGATCATTTTCACTGAAATCTGATTTCTATTCAGTGTAGATCATATCTCCTGATAACAAGTTCTAGGGGACTATAGGTGTTAACTTGGCAATAAGCATTTATTACATTAATTTTGCTATTTAAATAACTGAGAAATTAATTATTTCCTGATAAAAAAGTTCTCACAACGGAGTGTTTCTATTTTGCCAATGGACATTATGTCATATTTCATTATAATTCTGATACACTGTAGTAGGTAGAGTTTTCTTTCTAACTTCAAATGCAAACAACCCACGAGATAAACACACCCCACACCTGAATCCTCATTGTCAGTATCCACCTGTCTTTTTTTTTTTTTTTTGGTAGAGACAGAGTCTCACTGTACCACCCTCAGGTAGAGTGCCGTGGTGTCACACGGCTCACAGCAACCTCTAACTCTTGGGCTTACGCGATTCTCTTGCCTCAGCCTCCCGAGCAGCTGGGACTACAGGTGCCCGCCACAATGCCCAGCTATTTTTTTGTTGCAGTTTGGCCAGGGCTGGGTTTGAACCCACCACCCTCGGCATATGGGGCTGGCGCCCTACTCACTGAGCCACAGGCACCGCCCTCCACTTGTCTTTTTAAAAAAACTTTAAACTTGGATTAATCTATCTAGTTGGATGGGACAATAAATTAAAAGGTCATGTGTTAAAACACTTCACAATAACTCATGGATTCTAATATGAATTGACTTTGAGATAATATCCTAAAGTATACTGTGAGTTTTAATGAGATATTTTGTCATTTGTACTGGTTCTGGGAAATACACAATTAAAGTTCCAATCTTCAGAATCAAACATATTCATCCAAAATGTAGTCATGGACTCAAGCCCATGTGCCTTTGCTAACCACTAAAGTGACCAAGACACCATTAAGGAAGATGCTTTACGTCAGTGGTTCTCAAACTTGAGAGGCATGGGAATAACCCAGAGAGCTTGTGGAAACACAGACTGCTGAGTCCCCACATTCAGAGCTTCTGATACAGTAGGCTGGGGTGGGCCCCAAACATTTACATAATATTTCTAGCAAATTGTTGCTGATTTAGGAGCCAAATTTGGAGAGCTGCTGCTATAGGTATTCATTTTTTGGAAAGTTACACAAAAAGAGGATGGTGGAAGTTTCCTGATTTCTTCATAGCCAACTATGAAGTTGATGTACTTGCATCTTTAATACCTATAATATCTTCCTGCATCCCGAGGAGCCCGCTGAGTCCCACACTTTCCCCCTCCCCAAAGGCCCCTACCGATCCCCCCTCTCTGGGCCACCCAGGGGTCCCTGGCCCGTCCGTGCTGCACACTCCAGGTGAACCGACACCTGGCAAGGCCGTGATGTGCAGGGCTCAGCCT
This sequence comes from Nycticebus coucang, assembly GCF_027406575.1. Taxonomy (NCBI): domain Eukaryota; kingdom Metazoa; phylum Chordata; class Mammalia; order Primates; family Lorisidae; genus Nycticebus; species Nycticebus coucang. The sequence continues at coordinate 148,386,772 of NC_069783.1, read as the reverse complement.
GGGCCTCAGCGGAGCTGCAGCTGACACAGGGTTGGGAAGCTTGAATTAGACACACGGCCCCTGGCCAGGGACCAGCCCACCACTTGTCCTCCCCAAGTCAGCTAATGCTGCTCCAGCTATTTTGTCTGTGAATTGTATGTATTTAGAATCATTTTTAGAGAAACTCTGCATTTAATCCTGAACTTTGTCCCCTAAATGATATCTATTCCAGTAGTCCTTAAAAATATTTTTTTAAAATATAAAGTAAAATGCATTTGCAGAATAGCACAAAAACATCTTAATAAGTTATGATGAGATAATCACTCTAGTGACCATCCCCCGGGTCACACCCTCTCATATTTCCCTCATTTAGTCTTAGTTGTACAAGTGACTACAAATTTAGGACCCATGATATGTCATACATCATTGTCTTTCTAGGTACCTTCTTATCTGAAGTTTATTTCTCTGCAAGAGATTCACACCTCTCCCATGTCCAAAATCTTGGAAATAGGAATAAAACCCTAACTTGATTCCATTTAAGAGCTCCACGTCCAGATGCACCTGGTCACCCTCTAAGGCCAACAGGAACTCCGAGGCTGTGTGTGAAGGGCTGCTGGGCTTGCTGCCCTCATTGGCTCTCACAGTCCCACTGGCCTCATTGCCTGGAATCAACCAGACCCCAGGAATGTTCCCTTGGGCAACAGCAACAGATGACCCGGCTCCTTTCAGAGGCACTGCTCCAGCCAGACAGCGCTGCCCTGCTCCCCCACCCTCTAGTCAGGCCCCAGCCTCTTCCCTGTGCTCAGGCCTCCCAGGCCCCCTGCCTTCCCAACCCTTTGCAGTCCTCTATGGCTCCAGGCAAACTTTGGAAGGTCCCTTTATGTGTGTGCCCCAAATCCACCTGCTGTGGAATCCCCGTTGCCTCACTTGCAGTGAATTTGGACAAGTTGCTTTACCTCTCCTTTTATATCCATCCTCTCTAAGAGGCTAGAAAAATTAATGGGGTTGTTGTGAGGATTAAATATTTCCCAAGTCCCTAAGAACATCCCAGGCACATGACAGTAACTGGACACGTGGATTTGGCTGTCTTTCTCTTCTACAGAACTCAACACAACCCCAGCACCATGCAGGGTGCTTGCCTGTTTGCATGGAGTAGATAATTCATCCATGGACTGATTGGACAGGGTGGCCTTATATCCAGAGTCATTTTTCCAATATCCCCGTGTTGGAGAACAGTAGCATTGGTGACTGACAAGGAGAAAGGAAATGAATAGGAACTAGGAGACAGAAATGAGAAGTCAATAGTGAGAGGAGAAGAAAAGATGGGGCATCCATGTCTTGCACAGGGAGACGAGGGGACGGTGGCTGCCTCTAGGAGGAACAAGACAAGGCAGCCACTCCTGCCTCATCTCAGTTGCAGCATTTGAGGGTGGGAAGGGGCCCGTGCAGATCCCAGATCCATCTGCTCATTGCAGAGGGGAGGCTTTGGAGGCCCTGGGAGAGAAGTGTGCAGATGAGGGCAGAATGGGGTCCAAGGCGAGGTGTTCTCCTGCCAGAAAATGGGGCCCCAAGTTCTCACCCCATCCCTCCATCTCTCCCTTCTCCTTTCCCAAGGCCACCCTGTCACACCATTGCAATTGTACATGCAGAAGGTTACTTTGCAGATTCTGAGGACACTGACAGAGAAACAGCATTCTGCCTGTAACTTATCACCTCTTTTGTGTCTTTTCCTACTTCCTGATTCTTAATCATAAGCCCCTCTGTGTAGGCTCTCCCCAGTCTCTCTTTCCCTCCTTTCGTGATGGGCATCCTGAAGGTCAGGTCTTATCCAGGCAGTGGATCCTTGGGCCTTCACTCTCTCTAAGTCTCTCTCCAGGCTCCTCCCCTCTTTCTTGGCATCACCCTGGTTTCTACTCCGCAGGCTGCAGCTGTGACCCTTGGCCAGCAGCCCTGGATGTTCCAGGCAGGGAGCTGGGCTGGGGAGGGGATCTGGACCCTCCCTGCTGGAGGGGCCTCTGGCAAGTCTGTGTCTGCTCTGGGCCCTCCCCTAACAGGGCTGTCCCCGCACGGGGGCCCTCTGGGCAGGTGCAATTATTCCTTTTCCTCCAGATGCCAAGATATTCTTTAGTCCTATATCCAGGAGGAGAAATGGAGGACAGAAAATGGAGCAGAAGAGAGCGAGAAACCTGAGTGTGGAGCAGGCACCAGGAGGAGGGGAAGGAAGACAAGTGCACATGTCAGCAATGAGTCTGATTCTGTTGTTGGCCCAGCAGGAAAACCAGCATGTCTGAGGATAGCACCGGAGGGGCTGGTCTGGTGTGACTTTGCATATCTATGAAAGGGAGCTAAGACCCAGGCAGGCAAATGAAGGCTACCCTGAGGACATCCTACAAGAGAATGGACACTCACAGCTTAGAAGTCCCTAAGTCTGCTTGGCTAAGCCCCCAGCAGGCTGCTTTAATCAAGGGAGTGGCATGTATATTAAGGGTTTAAGTTTCTTACCAGCTGGCTGGAATTGACAATAGATTGTACACATTTTTTTTTTTTTTTTTGGCCGGGGCTGGGCTTGAACCCGCCACCTCCGGCATATGGGACTGGCGCCCTACACGTTGAGCCACAGGCGCCGCCCAGATTGTATACATTTTTTGTGTGTGAAAAATAAGTATCTTACAAGCAATGCTGAGATGCCAACATTAGAAAACACAGTTTGCAGGCGGCCTTAGGCAGGCTGGATCACTCTTCGTCCTCCCCCTCTGGCACTGTCTCACTTTCCTCACCACCTTCAGCAGCCGAATCCACAGGTGTTGCTGTTGATATGGGCTCGCTGGAATAGGAAGACAATGGCAAGGCTTTTACTCTTAAAAGGAGCAATTAACTGGGTTATAGCTTTCATGTCAAAGGGGACAGGGAGGGGAGGGAGGTGGGAGGGCGGAGGAAGGAGGGGGATTAATGGGATTATGTCTGCGGTGCATCTTACAAGGGTATATGTGAATCCTAGTAAATGTGGAATGTAAAGGTCTTAGCAAAATAACTAAGAAAATGCTACAAAAGCTATGTTAACTAATGTGAGGAAAATGTGTCAAACGATCTATGAACCAAGTGTATGGAGCCCAGGATCATACTAATGTACACAGCTATGGTTTAATAAAAATAAATAAAAAAAAAAGGAGCAATTAAACTTCTCATTATCCCCTCATTTTAGATAAGATATTTTGTTGAGATGGAGTCTGGCCTGGCTAGATGTTGTGAGCAGCTCATAGTAACCTCAAACTATGGGGTCCAAATGATTCTTCTGCCTCAGCCTCCCAAGTAGCTTGGACTACAGGCATCTGCCACAACACTCGGTTAATTTTTCTATTTTTAGTAGAGCTCAGGATGGCTTTGAACTCTGAGCTCAAGCAATCGTCCTGCCTCAACTTCCCAGAGGGCTAGGATTACAGGCGTGAGCCACCGTGCCTGGCCACTGTAGATGAGATTTTAAATTGTTCCCAGTCATTTACCCTGCATCCTTCTTGTAAATCTCTTCCTCATCAGAAGACTCCTTGTCGTAAAGCTTCTGGGCCATGTTTTTCTTGCGTGTGGCATTGAGAGGTCTGTACATAACCCTCAGCCAAAGTGGACGCCTTAACCAGAAAAAGCCCTCCTAGAAAAGAGAAAGGTAGGTATTAATTCTGCATTTCTCCTGTTTTCTCTGGCCACAGCACTGAATCTTCCTCAAATTTACCTGGCTTTCACTCTGCGATGAGCATCTTCTATGCAGAAATTCAAAAAAGCCCCTTGGGAAAAAACACACACACAAGACAATTAGTGATACCTGCCATTTCCCAGGTCTCCCACGATGTACACCTCTCATTTTATTGGGACTAAATCTGTGGTTTGGCACATAATCACAGGGGGCAACATCATTATGGACCTGGAATCCTGAAAATCATTTCATGGAGAGACTTCCAGAAGCTCTCCACGTCTGTTTAAGAGGGCCCCGTAATGTCACTGGGGGGACCTTTGCGCATGGCTTGGTGGGAGGTACAGGGAGGATTTTCAGTCCCACTTACCCCATTGGCCAAGTTCCCTTGTACAGTGAACAAACTGTATAAACACACAGGCCAGAAGTACTTCACTCTCCAGAAGCATTTGACATCAGTCCCTTTCAAACCTAGTACCACAGATAGCGTTTGCTGGTGGGTGAAGGATAAAGTGCTTCTATTCTCCTAGAAGCTTTATCCTATCAGGCGAGTCCCGTCAAGCAAATGCCTGGGTCCAGCTACAAAACTTATTTTCATACTGCAGGCTGTCACTGACTAGTTGTAAAATCAGTTTAAAGGACAAAATATCCTTTTAGAATATGAGCAGAATAGAAAAAAAATCAGAGTGCACTGTTTCCACATCTACTCATGTCTACACAGCATGTGCGTATTGAATTGTGATATAAAATGTGACTCACAGCCCAAGTAGAGAATAATCAATGGAGAAGTCCCCAGCTGGAAAGGGACCACCCTCTTTCTGACACTAGCACTGGGACCATGGAGCAACGTAATTTCCTTTTCTCTGTCTCCTTTTTCTTATTATAAAAGGAAGAGCAAAGTATTATTTAAGGTCTCTTCTAGTTAAAATTCTCTGACATTTGGATAAATAGAGAATGGAGACCCCAAAGCAAGTAGAATGAGAAGGTAGGTTTTCCTGCCACTCTGGAGGAAGGAGTCATATATTCTTGAAGGAGCCTTGAAGGAGACTAGCTCCCTTGCCCCTTCCCCAGAGCCTCCAAAAAGGCCTCTGCCTGGCCTGATGCCCACCACCGGAAGGAACAGGCACAACTCCAACCCCCGCCCCTGCCTTCCCTTGAAGGACTGGTGGCAGCAGATTCGTCCTTGCCACTCCTGTCCAACTCAGCTTTGTCTGGGGAGCTAATTTTGCTGGATCCAGGCAAAGCACTAAGGCAGGTAAGTATTCTTCCTGCCTCTGGCAGTTTCATCAGTATAAAATGAAAGGATTATCTCCTAAAGCAAAAAAAACTTTCAACCCAGGATCTTGTATCCAGCTAAACTGAGTTTCATCTATGATGGAGAAATTAAATACTTCAATGACATTCATATGTTGAAAAAATTTGCCATAAGTAAACCAGCTCTTCAGGATGTTCTCAGACCTATCCTCCACAATGACCAACCCAATCCTATACCACAAAAGTAAACTCATGCAGAAACTTCGGATCAAACTCCAACTTCCACACTGGCGAAAGGATTAAAAATGTCCACTGGACCTTTGAAAAACTCGATACCCAAAATTCCACCAGACTTATCAATACTCTCCATCAATGTGAATGGCTTAAACTGTCCTCTAAAGAGGCATAGGTTAGCTGACTGGATACAAAAACTCAAGCCAGATATTTGTTGCATACAAGAGTCACATCTCAACTTAAAAGACAAATACAGACTCAGGGTGAAAGGATGGTCATCCATATTTCAGGCAAATGGTAATCAGAAAAAAGCAGGTGTTGCAATTTTATTTGCAGATACAGTAGGCTTTAAACCATAAAAAGTAAGGAAGGACAAGAATGGTCACTTCGTATTTGTTAAGGGTAATACTCAATATGACGAGATCTCAATTATTAATATCTATGCACCCAACCAGAATGCACCTCAATTTATAAGAGAAACTCTAACAGACATGAGTAACTTGATTTCCTCCAGCTCCATAATCGTTGGAGATTTCAACACTCCCTTGGCAGTGTTGGATCGATCCTCCAGAAAGAAGCTGAGCAAAGAAATCTTAGATTTAAACCTAACCATCCAATATTTAGATTTAGCAGACATCTACAGAACATTTCATCCCAACAAAACTGAATACACATACTTCTCATCAGCCCACGGAACTTACTCCAAAATTGATCACATTTTAGGTCACAAGTCTAACCTCAGTAAATTTAAAGGAATAGAAATTATTCCATGCATCTTCTCGGACCATCATGGAATAAAACTTGAATTGAGTAACAACAGGAATCTGCATACCCATACAAAAACATGGAAGTTAAATAACCTTATGCTGAATGATAGCTGGGTCAGAGATGAGATTAAGAAAGAAATCACCAATTTTTTGGAACAAAACGACAATGAAGACACAAACTATCAGAACCTCTGGGACACCGCAAAGGCAGTTCTAAGAGGGAAATTTATAGCACTGCAAGCCTTCCTCAAGAGAACGGAAAGAGAGGAAGTTAACAACTTAATGGGACATCTCATGCAACTGGAAAAGGAAGAACATTCCAACCCCAACCCCAGTAGAAGAAAAGAAATAACCAAAATTAGAGCAGAATTAAATAAAATTGAAAACAAAAGAATAATACAACAGATCAATAAATCAAAAAGCTGGTTTTTTGAAAAGGTCAATAAAATAGATAAACCTCTGGCCAACCTAATCAGGAAAAAAAGAGTAAAATCTCTAATATCATCAATCAGAAACAACAAAGATGAAATAACCACAGACTCATCAGAAATCCAAAAAATCCTTAATGAATATTACAAGAAACTTTATTCTCAGAAATATGAAAACCTGAAGGAAATAGACCGATACTTGGAAGAACGCCACCTTCCAAGACTTAACCAGAATCAAGTGGAAATGTTGAACAGACCCATATCAAGTTCAGAAATAGTATCAACTATACAAAACCTCCCTAAAAAGAAAAGCCCGGGACCAGATGGTTTCACACCAGAATTCTACCAAACCTTTAAAGAGGAATTAGTACCTATACTACTCAACCTGTTCCAAAATGTAGAAAAAGAAGGAAGACTACCCAACACGTTCTATGAAGCAAATATCACCCTGATCCCCAAACCAGGAAAAGACCCAACAAGAAAAGAAAATTATAGACCAATATCACTAATGAATATAGATGCAAAAATATTCAACAAGATCCTAACAAACAGAATCCAGCAACACATCAAACAAATTATACATCATGACCAAGTTGGTTTTATCCCAGGCTCTCAAGGCTGGTTCAATATACGTAAATCTATAAATGTAATTCAGCACATAAACAAATTAAAAAACAAAGACCATATGATTCTCTCAATTGATGCAGAAAAAGCTGTTGATAATATCCAGCATCCCTTCATGATCAGAACACTCAAGAAAATTGGTCTAGAAGGGACTTTTCTTAAACTGATAGAGGCTATCTACAGCAAACCCACAGCCAATATCATATTGAATGGAGTTAAATTGGAATCATTTCCACTCAGATCAGGAACCAGACAAGGCTGACCATTGTCTCCATTGCTTTTCAACATTGTAATGGAAGTTTTAGCCACCGCAATTAGGGAAGAAAAGGCGATCAAGGGTATCCATATAGGGTCAGAAGAGATCAAACTCTCGCTCTTCGCAGATGATATGATTGTGTATCTGGAAAACACTAGGGACTCTACTACAAAACTCCTAGAAGTGATCAAGGAATACAGCAGCGTCTCAGGTTACAAAATCAACATTCATAAATCGGTAGCCTTTATATACACCAAAAACAGTCAAATTGAAAAAACAGTTAAGGACTCTATCCCATTCACAGTAGTGCCAAAGAAGATGAAATATTTGGGAATTTACCTAACAAAAGACGTGAAAGATCTCTATAAAGAGAACTATGAAACTCTAAGAAAAGAAATAGCTGAAAATGTTAACAAATGGAAAAACATACCATGCTCATGGCTAGGAAGAATCAACATTATCAAAATGTCCATACTACCCAAAGCAATATATAATTTCAATGCACTCCCTATTAAAGCTCCACTGTCATATTTTAAAGATCTTGAAAAAACATTACTTCGTTTTATATGGAATCAGAAAAAACCTCGAATAGCCAAGACATTACTCAGAAATAAAAACAAAACAGGAGGAATCACACTACCAGACCTCAGACTTTACTACAAATCGATAGTGATCAAAACAGCATGGTATTGGCACAAAAACAGAGAAGTAGATATCTGGAATAGAATAGAGAACCAAGAGATGAATCCAGCTACTTACCGCTATTTGATTTTTGACAAGCCAATTAAAAACATTGAGTGGGGAAAAGATTCCCTATTTAACAAATGGTGCTGGGTGAACTGGCTGGCAACCTGCAGAAGACTGAAATTGGACCCACACCTTTCACCATTAACTAAGATAGACTCTCATTGGATTAAAGATTTAAACTTAAGACATGAAACTATAAAAATACTAGAGGAGAATGCAGGGAAAACCCTTGAAGAAATTGGTCTGGGTGAGTATTTCATGAGGAGAACCCCCCGGGCAATTGAAGCAGCTTCAAAAATACACTACTGGGACTTGATCAAACTAAAAAGCTTCTGCACAGCTAAGAACACAGTAAGCAGAGCAAGCAGACAGCCCTCAGAATGGGAGAAGATATTTGCAGGGTATAACTCTGACAAAGGTTTAATAACCAGAATCCACAGAGAACTCAAACGCATCAGCAAGAAAAAAACAAGGGATCCCATCGCAGGCTGGGCAAGGGATTTGAAGAGAAACTTCTCTGAAGAAGACAGGCGCACGGCCTTCAGACATATGAAAAAATGCTCATCATCTTTAATCATCAGAGAAATGCAAATCAAAACTACTTTGAGATATCATCTAACTCCAATGAGACTAGCCTATATCACAAAATCTCAAGACCAGAGATGTTGGCGTGGATGTGGAGAAAAGGGAACACTTCTGCACTGCTGGTGGGAATGCAAATTAATACATTCCTTTTGGAAAGATATATGGAGAACACTCAGAGATCTAAAAATAGATCTGCCATTCAATCCTGTAATTCCTCTGCTGGGCATATACCCAGAAGACCAAAAATCACAACATAACAAAGATATTTGTACCAGAATGTTTATTGCAGCCCAATTCATAATTGCTAAGTCATGGAAAAAGCCGAAGTGCCCATCGATCCACGAATGGATTAATAAATTGTGGTATATGTATACCATGGAATACTATGCAGCCTTAAAGAAAGATGGAGACTTTACCTCTTTCATGTTTACATGGATGGAGCTGGAACATATTCTTCTTAGTAAAGTATCCCAAGAATGGAAGAAAAAGTACCCAATGTGCACAGCCCTACTATGAAACTAATTTGGGACTCTCACATGAAAGCTATAACCCAGCTACAACTTAACAATAGGGGGAAGTGGGAAAGGGGGGGTGGGTAGAGGGAGGGGAATCGGTGGGATCACACCTGTGGTGCATATTACAGGGGTATTTGCGAAACTTGGTAAATGTAGAATATAAATGTTTTGGCACAGTAACTGAGATAACGCCGGAAAGGCTATGTTAACCACTGTGATAAAAATGTGTCAAATGGTTTATGAAGTGAGTGTATGATGCCCCATAATCATATCATTGTATACAGTTATGATTTAATAAAAAAATTAAAAAAAAAAAAACATTGAGTGGGGAAAAGATTCCCTATTTAACAAATGGTGCTGGGTGAACTGGCTGGCAACCTGCAGAAGACTGAAATTGGACCCACACCTTTCACCATTAACTAAGATAGACTCTCATTGGATTAAAGATTTAAACTTAAGACATGAAACTATAAAAATACTAGAGGAGAATGCAGGGAAAACCCTTGAAGAAATTGGTCTGGGTGAGTATTTCATGAGGAGAACCCCCCGGGCAATTGAAGCAGCTTCAAAAATACACTACTGGGACTTGATCAAACTAAAAAGCTTCTGCACAGTTAAGAACACAGTAAGCAGAGCAAGCAGACAGCCCTCAGAATGGGAGAAGATATCTGCAGGGTATAACTCTGACAAAGGTTTAATAACCAGAATCCACAGAGAACTCAAACGCATCAGCAAGAAAAAAACAAGGGATCCCATCGCAGGCTGGGCAAGGGATTTGACGAGAAACTTCTCTGAAGAAGACAGGCGCACGGCCTTCAGACATATCAAAAAATGCTCATCATCTTTAATCATCAGAGAAATGCAAATCAAAACTACTTTGAGATATCATCTAACTCCAATGAGACTAGCCTATATCACAAAATCTCAAGACCAGAGATGTTGGCGTGGATGCGGAGAAAAGGGAACACTTCTGCACTGCTGGTGGGAATGCAAATTAATACATTCCTTTTGGAAAGATATATGGAGAACACTCAGAGATCTAAAAATAGATCTGCCATTCAATCCTGTAATTCCTCTGCTGGGCATATACCCAGAAGACCAAAAATCACAACATAACAAAGATATTTGTACCAGAATGTTTATTGCAGCCCAATTCATAATAGCTAAGTCATGGAAAAAGCCCAAGTGCCCATCGATCCATGAATGGATTAATAAACTGTGGTATATGTATACCATGGAATACTATGCAGCCTTAAAGAAAGATGGAGACTTTACCTCTTTCATGTTTACATGGATGGAGCTGGAACATATCCTTCTTAGTAAAGTATCCCAAGAATGGAAGAAAAAATACCCAATGTACACAGCCCTACTATGAAACTAATTTGGGACTCTCACATGAAAGCTATAACCCAGCTACAACTTAACAATAGGGGGAAGTGGGAAAGGGGGGGGTGGGTATAGGGAGGGGAATCGGTGGGATCACACCTGTGGTGCATATTACAGGGGTATTTGCGAAACTTGGTAAATGTAGAATGTAAACGTTTTGGCACAGTAACTGAGATAACGCCGGAAAGGCTATGTTAACCACTGTGATAAAAATGTGTCAAATGGTTTATGAAGTGAGTGTATGATGCCCCATAATCATATCATTGTATACAGTTATGATTTAATAAAAAAAAAATAAAAAAAAATAAAATGAAAGGATTGAAATAGATGAGTTCTAAGTTCTCTAGTTCTAAAATTCTAATTTAAATCGCCAGACCAGTATTTACCTCCTTGGGACTGAGCCTGATTCTACATCTGTCCTTGCTGCTCGTCTATGAGAATAAATCTGTTTTGGAAGAAAACAATCATGATTATCCATCATAATGACCAGTATCTCCAAATCTTTATTCATTCCTTTTAAGTCTTACCTACCCAGTGAGATAACTTCTATTTATCTATCTTTTCTTTTCTTTTTTTTTTTTTTTTGAGACAAAACAAAAGGTGTCACCCTGGGTAGAGTACTGTGGCATCACAGCTCACAGCATCCTCAAACTCTTTGGCTTAAGTTTTGTTGCAACCTCAAACTCTTGCCTCAGCCTCCCAAGTAGCTTGGACTACAGGTGCCCACCACAATGCCTGGCTATCTTTTGGTTATAGTTGTCATTGTTGCTTGGCGAGCCTGGGCTGGATTCAAACCCCCTCCCACCCCCCCCACCTCCCAGCTCTCCTGTATGTGGCTGGTGTCCTAGCCGCTTGAGCTACAGTTGCTGAGCCAGCTATCTATAATTTTTTATTAGAGATAGGGTTTCAATCTGTCACCTGGGGTAGAGTATAGCGGTATGATCATAGCTCACTGTAGCCTCAAATTCTTGGGCTCAAGTAAGCCTCCTGCCTCAGCATCTTTAGTAGCTGGAACTACAGGTATGCACCACCATGTCTGGCTAAAAGATATATTTTCTGAAGACATAAATTATTTTTCTGAGACAGTCTCACTCTGTTGCCCTGGATAGAGTACAGTGACATCACTATAGCTCACTGCAACATAAAATTCCTGGGCTCAGCTGATCCTCTTGTCTTAGCCTCTAGAGCAGTGTTTTTCAACCTTTTCACAGCACACAGCACACAGCACCCAGCCTGGCCAAACTTCAACAACAAAAAAATAGCCAGGCATTGTGGCGGGCATCTGTAGTCCCAGCTACTCGGGAGGCTGAGGCAAGGGAATCGCCTAAGCCCAGTAGTTGGAGGTTGCTGTGAGCTGTGTGACGCCATGGCACTCTACCGTGGGTGATAAAAGTGAAACTGTCTCTACAAAAAAACAAACAAACAAGAATATTTGTGTCATCAATGTAAATCCATGTTCAAATGATAAAAAATATTTTACCAATTAAAATCATTTTTGTTTTAGACAGAGTCTTACTTTATTGCCCCCAATAGAGTGCTGTGGTGTCATAGCTCACAGCAACCTCAGACTCTTGGGCTCAAGTGATTCTCTTGCCTCAGCTTCCTGAGTAGCTGAGACTATAGGTGCCCTCCACAACACCCGGCTACTTTTAGAGATGGGGTCTCACTCTAATTCAGGCCAGTCTTGAACTCTTAAGCTCAGGTGATCCACCTGCCTCAGCCTCGCAGAATGCTAGGAGTACAGGCACGAGCCATGGTGCCCAGCCCTTCATTAAAATCATTTTAATTTGGTTCTTTCTACTTTATTTATTATGGCAACTAGAAAATGTATAATTATATAGGTGGGTCACATTATATTTCTACAGGACATCACTGATCTAGGCTCAGGGCTCCTTCAGCTCCACCGCTGGTCCAACCTGGCTGGAGGCACAAACCTACAGCAGCAGCTGCCAGGTTGAATGAAGTCATCGGGGAAAATTCAATTCATCATAGCCTACAGTAGCCCAAGCTGTGAATTGATTGAGAAAAGAAAGAACATGTCACATCTCTAGCCTGGGTTGGGGAATCTACCCTGCCTGTAGGTCCTGGAGCAGAGGACCCAGTGGCCCTAAGTGCACCTGCTGTGCTTGGCACTGAGTTGGCCTCAGACGGCTCCTGCTGCATTAATAATGTATTCACTTCCTGAGATCTTGCCCTCCTACATTGAATTTTTGTAAAAATATAAGAAGTAAAAACAAAATAAGATTGGACTCACCTCCCAAAGGTGGCTCAATTCTAAAGTGAGATTGATCTACATGGGGTTTTTAAAGTAGAAGGAGTCTTTGCCCACCCTGTTCACACCTGGCTTCATCTCTTTAATCTGGTTATAGTTTGGTTAAATTTCTGCAGAAACAAGATTCTTACTAATGATACAGAGGTTACTATAAACCTTGAGTCAAATGTTTTAACTCAACATTGAACCAAACTTTCAAAATGAATTGCGTTTTCAGAAATTTCTGGTTGCATACCCTTGAAATACTGTGAGTTTGAGTGGCAGGGTCCATGATGTGTAGGTTTTTCTCCCCTCTGCTACCTATGAGACAGCAAGACCAAGCCCTCCTATTCCTCCTCCTCAGCCTACTCAACTTAAAGATGATAAAGATAAGGACTTTGTATGATGATCCACTTCCACTTAAGAAATAGTAAATATATTTTCTCTCTCTACAACAGGAATAATGGCCTGAAAATGGGTAAAAATGTTTTGTCTCTCTAAAACCTCCCCCACTGTTTTTGGGAATTAAAAGCTGCATCCCTACATCAGACAAGTGGTCAGGAGGGTCAGGAGAGTGTCCTTGTTCTTGTAATCTCAGAGATGGCTCAGGGGAGGTTATGAGATTATCTTAGCTGACAAAGGAATTAATCAAACCATTCCCTGTCAAACCTCCTGTTTCTGCCCAGCAGCGAGACATTGGTATTTTGAAGTCAGGAGTCTGACAATTTCCTCATTTGCCAGCAAATTAATAAACTTCTCTTTTCTCCTCAAACTATGCTCTTTCTTCTGATGTGGTCTTAGGGACAAGGGCCAGACTTTCTGTAACATTCCTTTTGATTTTTAAATATCATCTTTCTTCTCCAGATTACTTTATTGTAAGAATACTGTATATAATGCATATAACATACAAAACATGTGTTAATGGACTGATCATATCATCACTCAGGCTTGACCACACATGGGGTAGGTGCTCCTATTCCCACATTATTCAAGGATCAGCTATATTTATAAATCTCGTGAACATTGCTTCTGGTCAATATTTATAAATTTTCTCTTGGCTTTTAGAACAAATCCATTGTGTATATTTAACTTCATTAGTATTACTCTCTCTATATAAGTATATATAAATTAAATATCTAAGCCGACTGCTGTAAAATTTTATGTAGAATAAATTATTTTCTTTTATTGGAAGGGGAGAAAAAAATGAGCTAACAATTTAACTCTAAGATATTGCCAATATTAACCACAAGGACATGGGTCACTACAAAAGTTTTGAGACAGACATGTTATGGTCCATTATTTCACTGCCAAGAAACACAGTCAACAGTGTCTTTTCTGATTCACCCGGGCAAGTTTCAATTTTCTGGGCTTATTGGTATCACTGGGAGGGCTTCATTTGTTTCAGTCTGAGCAGATTACATGTTTCTTGATTTTTGTGTGTCTCAAAACTTCTGTAATGCCACATATACCAGGTCATTTTATTCAGTATTCCTTAAAATATCATTTAAGAAAATCCTCTTAAAATGAGACCCTCTCCTATAGGTGTCCATAAAGTTCATGTGCAATTCAAAATAGACAACAATTTTAAACTATTTTTCCGTGAGTGTAAAGCGTCCTAGCCCTTTCCATGTGGCAGAGTAAGTCTCCATCCTCCCCTCTCCCATCAGACAACTATTTTAAATTCCACATGAACTTTATGGACACCCTGTATTTAAATTTAATTTTATCTATTTCACCTAATAATATGCATTCTACTTGAGAAATTTTCATCTCAGATACAATTTACACTGCATTGCAACTATTACAGAATTCCTAAAATTGTCAAGAGGATATTCCAGAGAACATAATTTAACAACTGACTTTAGCAGACATGTCAGGATAAAGACCTCCAAAAAAAAAATCTCTCTTCCAATAGAGCAGATGAAGCTTCAAGAAAATGGCATCTGCTTTATAAGTACTACTTACTAATTGTTCAATTTATAGATGAATAAGCTAGACACAGCAGTGGTGAACTCCAGAGGTGGAACATGGAAAGTGACAGGACGGGGGAGCATGAAGACTTACTTTGCCACATGGACAGGCTAGGACACTTTACAGCTCATGGAAAAGAATCCAGCTTGTATGATGTAGGGTGAGCAGAATAAGGGCTGTGACTTCCATTTTATGGTTCAGAGCACTGAAATTTACAAGAGACTGACTGTCCCAGAGTCACAACACTGATAATAGGTCTGAGACAGAGGATATGCTTGGTACCCTGGAGATCCCTGAACACCTGAGACCACTAGGACACTCCCTGGACACAAAACCTAGGACTCTGCTCACTCCCTTCCCCAAATCCTCCTCCCCGCAAGGATGATGCTGGGAAATAGGTGATGCTCTGCAGAAGGTGGCTGGCCCCAGAGAGTGGCCCAAATACTGACTCAACTCCTGGATTGACATTGCAATCCCTGACCCCAAATGCAGTGTCTTTACCTCAACTGCAGCCCTGCCGAAGGACCAGGACCAATTTTGCATCCATCTCCCCAACACTTGACTCTGTCAACTGCCTTGTGGTGAGATTTCCCTGTGGTCAGGTGACCTCCTCAACTCCTTGACTCCCAACTGACTCAGAACCCAGGACATTCCAAACCAACTGCCCACATGACAGTTGCACAGAACCTAAGCAGTATGTTCAACTGACCAAACTGGGAAGATAAGCAGTTAAGATTACTTTGGCCCATTGGGCCAGTGCTTAAGTCATTCAATGCACAAAGGCTCTGAGCTCCCAGAGTCTGTCTCTCTTACTTAAGTTCTACCAACTGTCTGAGCAGCCTGGACTCAGGCCTCAGTGAGAGGGGCAGTGGCTACACCAGCTCTGAGAGTCACCTTCCTGTTCACATCCTCAGTGCCTGTTATATAAACTATAGTCCTGACTCTGGAATCTATTGAAGGGTTTCATTTCCACAGCACCTTTCAGGGACCAGTTGGCAGGGGATGATGTTTGTGATTTTACCCTGTTGTGTGGCCAGATGGGGATTTCAATGCTGCTGATCCACTTCTGGGAAAGGACAGTGGATTCCCTTGAATACAAACACTTTTCTGTATTCAAATCCTTCGTGATTTTTTTTTTTAATCATAACTTTGAGGCAAGATCCTGCCCAATACATTCAAAATAGAGATGCCTGTTGACATCTTGTTGGCAGAAGACCATGGGAAGGTGTTAATAATCTTTCCCCAGGTCACTCTTCTGTTCATCACTTGCCACAGGAGTCGAAAGAGGAACCCTGCGGCATGGTGTGCACTTTAATGTATTTAAGGGACTGATTGTGTGGGGAAATTACTCTCAAGAGGACATAATACAGAAAGACACAGAGCACAGTGGCCGAGAGCAAGGGCCGGGTGCCTTCTGGACTGGGCTCAGGTCCTGTCACTAAACTAGCTCCTGCCGGGGGAAGGCAGCAGACTCCTTTCTGATTTAATCTTCCCCAAATTTGTGACTCTGGGTCCCCACAGGGCCAGGATGGGATCTATATGTCGTCACCTTCCCGTGTCCCGTTGTGGGAATGTACAACACAGACACAGGCACAGGGATCACTGGGGAGGCAGAGAGGGAGGAGAAGCTCCTTGGGGTGGGTGGGTGTGCAGGATGAAGAGGTGATAGGGAGTCTAGTCCATGGGGTACTGAGGTCTGTTTTCTGCTCTCTGATGAGGGTGCTGTGTGTCGACAGAGTGTCTATAAACATCCTATTGGAGAAAATTAGCCCACGCAGTGACTTGGGAAGCCTTCAGGTGACAGGTCCTCTGGATGGTGAAACAGATGCAAAGGAAAGGGGAGCTCTGTAGGATCCCAGAATGAAAAGGCAGAGTCCCCTCCACCTGGCCCTGTGAGGAGCAGGAGGTCTGATGACATAGCGGTGCGAGAGTACATCCAGACCCTCAACACGATTCAGCCTGCACAATTAGGAGACTTGCAGGGGAAATAAGAACTGCTTCCCGGAGCTCTTTGCTTCTGTTGCTAATTATCGTTATTCCCTCTAACGCCACTGCCATACCTCCCCTATGTCTTTCAATTAAAAGAATGCTAATAAAAAGTAAATTTTATGGGAAGGACACAGAAAACATTGCTATTTTAAAGCAATTACCTTTATTGATAAATTTGAGTTCTAAAATAAACACAAGTAACGTGAAATTCTATCAACTTAACATATCTCAAGAAAGCATTGATGAAATCATTTTGTGTGTGTGTATGTGTATATTTTCTTTGATTTTTATGTATATGTGAAAAATATATAGAAGCTCATCTTGAAACATGGTGCTCCACAGAGGCTGGGGACCCCCTAAGGGCTTGGGCATATCCCAGATGGTCTTGGACACTGGGGTGTCCCCCACTTGGTGCCAGAACCTCCACAGGCAGGCACAGTTGGGCTGGGTGGGCTGCTTGCTTATATGACAAGGGCCCTGGGTGCCTCAAAACAGGGGGAAGTCAGGGTCAGCCCCAATGTCTCCTCACAATTAACGGGGGGTGGGGGTTTCTAATGCCTTTAGAGTGTTGGGAAGGCAGGGCTGGATCCTGCAGAGGCAGACGTTGACGAACTCCAGTGGTTCTGTCCACAGGAAGGCGATGAGACCCCCCCCCCAGGAAGTCTTAGACAAGGTGTCCCTACCGGCACCCATAGCCACTCCCTTGATTAAAGCAGCCTGCTGGGGGCTTAGCCAAGCAGACTTAGGGACTTCTAAGCTGTGAGTGTCCATTCTCTTGTAGGATGTCCTCAGGGTAGCCTTCATTTGCCTGCCTGGGTCTTAGCTCCCTTTCATAGATATGCAAAGTCACACCAGACCAGCCCCTCCGGTGCTATCCTCAGACATGCTGGTTTTCCTGCTGGGCCAACAACAGAATCAGACTCATTGCTGACATGTGCACTTGTCTTCCTTCCCCTCCTCCTGGTGCCTGCTCCACACTCAGGTTTCTCGCTCTCTTCTGCTCCATTTTCTGTCCTCCATTTCTCCTCCTGGATATAGGACTAAAGAATATCTTGGCATCTGGAGGAAAAGGAATAATTGCACCTGCCCAGAGGGCCCCCGTGCGGGGACAGCCCTGTTAGGGGAGGGCCCAGAGCAGACACAGACTTGCCAGAGGCCCCTCCAGCAGGGAGGGCCCAGATCCCCTCCCCAGCCCAGCTCCCTGCCTGGAACATCCAGGGCTGCTGGCCAAGGGTCACAGCTGCAGCCTGCGGAGTAGAAACCAGGGTGATGCCAAGAAAGAGGGGAGGAGCCTGGAGAGAGACTTAGAGAGAGTGAAGGCCCAAGGATCCACTGCCTGGATAAGACCTGACCTTCAGGATGCCCATCACGAAAGGAGGGAAAGAGAGACTGGGGAGAGCCTACACAGAGGGGCTTATGATTAAGAATCAGGAAGTAGGAAAAGACACAAAAGAGGTGATAAGTTACAGGCAGAATGCTGTTTCTCTGTCAGTGTCCTCAGAATCTGCAAAGTAACCTTCTGCATGTACAATTGCAATGGTGTGACAGGGTGGCCTTGGGAAAGGAGAAGGGAGAGATGGAGGGATGGGGTGAGAACTTGGGGCCCCATTTTCTGGCAGGAGAACACCTCGCCTTGGACCCCATTCTGCCCTCATCTGCACACTTCTCTCCCAGGGCCTCCAAAGCCTCCCCTCTGCAATGAGCAGATGGATCTGGGATCTGCACGGGCCCCTTCCCACCCTCAAATGCTGCAACTGAGATGAGGCAGGAGTGGCTGCCTTGTCTTGTTCCTCCTAGAGGCAGCCACCGTCCCCTCGTCTCCCTGTGCAAGACATGGATGCCCCATCTTTTCTTCTCCTCTCACTATTGACTTCTCATTTCTGTCTCCTAGTTCCTATTCATTTCCTTTCTCCTTGTCAGTCACCAATGCTACTGTTCTCCAACACGGGGATATTGGAAAAATGACTCTGGATATAAGGCCACCCTGTCCAATCAGTCCATGGATGAATTATCTACTCCATGCAAACAGGCAAGCACCCTGCATGGTGCTGGGGTTGTGTTGAGTTCTGTAGAAGAGAAAGACAGCCAAATCCACGTGTCCAGTTACTGTCATGTGCCTGGGATGTTCTTAGGGACTTGGGAAATATTTAATCCTCACAACAACCCCATTAATTTTTCTAGCCTCTTAGAGAGGATGGATATAAAAGGAGAGGTAAAGCAACTTGTCCAAATTCACTGCAAGTGAGGCAACGGGGATTCCACAGCAGGTGGATTTGGGGCACACACATAAAGGGACCTTCCAAAGTTTGCCTGGAGCCATAGAGGACTGCAAAGGGTTGGGAAGGCAGGGGGCCTGGGAGGCCTGAGCACAGGGAAGAGGCTGGGGCCTGACTAGAGGGTGGGGGAGCAGGGCAGCGCTGTCTGGCTGGAGCAGTGCCTCTGAAAGGAGCCGGGTCATCTGTTGCTGTTGCCCAAGGGAACATTCCTGGGGTCTGGTTGATTCCAGGCAATGAGGCCAGTGGGACTGTGAGAGCCAATGAGGGCAGCAAGCCCAGCAGCCCTTCACACACAGCCTCGGAGTTCCTGTTGGCCTTAGAGGGTGACCAGGTGCATCTGGACGTGGAGCTCTTAAATGGAATCAAGTTAGGGTTTTATTCCTATTTCCAAGATTTTGGACATGGGAGAGGTGTGAATCTCTTGCAGAGAAATAAACTTCAGATAAGAAGGTACCTAGAAAGACAATGATGTATGACATATCATGGGTCCTAAATTTGTAGTCACTTGTACAACTAAGACTAAATGAGGGAAATATGAGAGGGTGTGACCCGGGGGATGGTCACTAGAGTGATTATCTCATCATAACTTATTAAGATGTTTTTGTGCTATTCTGCAAATGCATTTTACTTTATATTTTAAAAAAATATTTTTAAGGACTACTGGAATAGATATCATTTAGGGGACAAAGTTCAGGATTAAATGCAGAGTTTCTCTAAAAATGATTCTAAATACATACAATTCACAGACAAAATAGCTGGAGCAGCATTAGCTGACTTGGGGAGGACAAGTGGTGGGCTGGTCCCTGGCCAGGGGCCGTGTGTCTAATTCAAGCTTCCCAACCCTGTGTCAGCTGCAGCTCCGCTGAGGCCCAGGCTGAGCCCTGCACATCACGGCCTTGCCAGGTGTCGGTTCACCTGGAGTGTGCAGCACGGACGGGCCAGGGACCCCTGGGTGGCCCAGAGAGGGGGGATCGGTAGGGGCCTTTGGGGAGGGGGAAAGTGTGGGACTCAGCGGGCTCCTCGGGATGCAGGAAGATATTATAGGTATTAAAGATGCAAGTACATCAACTGCCTGATGAGACCAGATCCTTTAGGATGAAGAGTCATGAAAAGAGGGAAAGAGGGAATGGCGAAGAGCCTCCAAGAGGAGTTGATGTATAGGAAATAGAATAGGAAGAGATGAAAATGGGAAACAAATTGTGTACCGATTGATGTCCTACTCCTCATGTAAAAAGCCTGCCTCCGCATGTACCAGAGCAGTGACGGTTACTAGGTGGCCTTGGGAAAAGAAAGTAAACTTGGGCCCTACTACTCCTGGCATCTTATACCCCAATGACACAACCCAAGTCTTCCTCATCTCTGTAGTTCTGTCTCAGAACCTCATTACTTCACCTCTGCAGTGAGTAATGGGTTGTGGATCTCCAGGGCCCCTTATCCAGCTTCATTCTTTAACTATAGCCAGGAAGGGACACTTGTGTCACCCTGGTCCTTCCAGAGGTAGCCCCTGTCTTCATGGCCCCCTGTGCCTGGCATTGCCCGCCCTTTTCTATGTCTCTCCACCATTGTTTTTTCTGTAGGGTGGGAACATTGGCTGCAAGTGCCAGGATATACTGCCACTCACCCTAATCAATCAATTGATCAATTAACTTATCAGTCAAAACCCAGGGAGCACCTGTCATGGGCCCACATTTGTTTTGGGACCTACAACTTAAGGAGGTGCTATGTCAAGGAGGCTTTCCTGTCCTGAACTTTGGGGTGAGGCAGAGTGAGGAAATATTTGACCATCACAACAAACCCATAACTTCTCTAATAAATGAGGACGAACCCACTTTTACAAAAAGTGAGGTATCTAAATTCCCTTAGTTTGCAAGTAAGGTAAGCAGTTGTTGCCACACAAATAAAGGGAAGCTGTCAGTTTGCACTGAGTCAGAGGACTTGGAGGCCAGGGGACCTGGCAGGCCTGAGTACAGGGAACGGCCTAGGGCCTGCTCAGAGGGAGGGGACCAGAGCAGTGCTGGTCTGAGAATAGCAGTGACCTCTGTCCCTGCTGCTCAGGGGATCTATCCTGGGCCTGATTCATTTCAGGAGATGAGGCAAGTGGGACTGTGAGAGCCACTGTGAGCAGCTTTGCCAACAGCCCCTTCACACGTGTCCTCCGGGATTCCTGCTGGCCATGTAGGGTGAGGAGGAGCAGCCAGACAACAGGCTTCTCAAAAGGAATCACATTAGGATTTGGACATTTAAAAATCAAGCTTTCTCTGTTGGTGCTGTTTTGTGGGGAAAAGAAGATAGACATCCTCAGGGCAATCTAATCCTATAAAAATATAATGTATTTCTACAGAATGGACTCTCCAAAAAGAAACGCAAGCCATAATTTGGTTCATTGTATGTTCATAGTGACTAAAAGTTTTGACTTTTTTTTTTTTCTTTTTTGCAAAAACCTTCAAAAGCAAACCTGAACCTATTTCAATTGGTAGGTACAACAAGAACATTCTGGAGGTTGTCCTGCCCCACACTAAGTTCCCCTTTCCCCACCCTACAATGTACGGCCCACCCTTCACCCTCCTAGAGATACCATGACTAGACTAGGCTCCATGCTGGGAGACAAAAGCATGGTATTTCCTGTTTGGGGCCACATTAACTGAAGATAAATATCAGACCTCAGTGGAGAAAGTTGGGATGATTTTCCCGCTGCCAACTCTGCCTTAAGCGTCTCCTTTTCATTTTTCCTAAAAGAACTGGGAACAGCAAGAGGCTATACTGGGGTCTAAATGCAAAGAATAGAGCTGTCCCATTCTCCAGGCTGTAGATAGGATGTAGCAAACTAAGCCTGAAGCCTCTCCTAAAAAGGCTTATGAAAAAGGGAGGTGTCCAGAGTGACACACCATGGCTGCTCAAATAGCATGATCATGGAAATAGCAAGGTGTATAAAGAAGTGAGATTTATCTCTAAATGAAGCTGTGGCTGACACGTTCATTACCAAGGATTCTGAAACACAATCTGATGTTTTTAGGACCCCAGGAACATTTTCCTAGGTGTAAATTAGGTTTTGTTTTCCCCACAGGTTAGTTGAGATACACGCAGGGTGCAGTGAAGCACAGACACGAAAAACTTCCAATTCTGTAAAACATCCTATGATACTAGAGTGATGACTGGAATTTTAAACTGAGAATGTAGACACTGATAACTGGGGGAACATATGTCTAAGGAAACGCATAAACATACCAAAACACACACACACACACACACACACACACACAAGCACGCATGCTAAATCATGCCCCGTGGATTCACACACAGACATATTCCATCCACCCTATCCACACAACCCCACATCCCCTATAGAGAACACAGTTGACTCCAGGGACTACTGAATACAGCTACAGTCCTTTATCTGCAAAGTCAGTTTCTATCATCCAACCCCCAATCCTCCTTCAGAGCAAGAAACTGTAATCCCCATTCCTTTCCACAGGAAAGCCATCAAGATAGCGCCAGCTTTCTTATCATCTAGATTATTCATCAGCAAGGGAGTGATTCCAGAATACATTCCATTTTCCCTGATTCATGAGACCACTCATAATTACAGAAAAAAAAATTACCATGGGCATTGGGCCATGCTCTGTTCTGCTTACACGAGGCTTTTTTTTTTTTTCACTTGGTGACATTAGAATATTGATGGGGAATAGGGAAATAGTGGGCAAGGGAAGGAAACCCAAAGCAAGAACAAAGCAAAGCTACTCAGGCCAAAAGGCCGCAGTTTCTCCCAGAGGCTGTACCTCTTGGGTCCCACTTTGGTTGGAAATGACAAAAACTTTTTTCTAAAACAGAAGAAAAAAAAAATCTGCTGAGGGGAAAAAAACAAAACAAAACAAAACAAAACAAAAAAACCTGCAGCACTGTAACTGATGCTATTATTTTTCTTTTCAAATGATGTCTGGAATCAGGTCTCAGCTGGTAATATACTCTCAGTAGAAATTTCCCCCACCAAGGAAGATGTATAAGACAGCTGTAATATCCATGTTGAGATTTTTGCATTTAATTTCACTTGTGAAAATAAAGTCAAAACAGCAAAATTCCAGTTCCAACAGACAGGTGGTTTCACTTTGCTATGTGATGGCATGTCCCCTTCTGCTCTGGTATCAGCAAGCTTGCCTACGGGTCCCCAGTTGGAGCTAGGTGGCACAGAGTGACTGTCAGTACCTTGCAGGTGTTGGTCATGAGCTATTCGGAGGCATTGCTTGATGTAGACATGGGATAAGGGGAAAGGCACACGGGAGGAACAAGCAAGACATGAGAAACAGAGCCTTTGTCTGTCTAGCTGCAGACCACCTACCTGATGGGAAAACCACAAAGAAAGTAAACACTACCATGCATCCTGTGATTCAATGGCAGAGTCTCGGAACTCCTCCTGCCCACCAGGAGGCCAAAGTGAATTGCCACTACTTTACTGATACCTTCCAAGATCATTTCTTTCTCAGCTACAATATATTCACAGATCATCCTTTCTAAGAAGACTTTTTACTTTAACCGAGAAACATGTATTGGGAGACTGAATTCAATTCCAGGCAAAAAAAATTTTTTTTTTTAAACAACTAAATCATAGTTGTGCACATTAATGTAATCGTGGGGCACCATACACTGGTTTCATAGACCATTCGACACATTTTCATCACACTGGTTAACATAGCCTTCCAGGCACCCTCTCCGTTACTGTGCTAAGACATTTACATTCCACATCTACTAAGTTTCACATATGCCCTTGCAAGGTGCACCGCAGGTGTAATCCCACCAATCCCCCTCCCTCTGCCCACCTACTCCCTCCCTCCCCTCCCTTTCCCCCTTCCCCCTATTCTTAGGTTGTAACTGGGTTATAGCTTTCATAGTAGGGCTGAGTACATTGGATACTTTTTCTTCCATTCTTGAGATACTTTACTAAGAAGAATATGTCCCAACTCCATCCATGTAAACATCCAGGCAAAATTTTTAATGATATTTACCTGGAAAACCTCTGTTGTAAAGATAATTAAACAAAAAAATATTTGAAAATGCTGACTTCTTCTACCTACCATTTGCAGATCAATATCACAGCGGTCCTGTGGTATTTCTCCTCCCAGTCTTCCCTTCCATGGATCAGCTTCCGCTCACACTCCCACAAGCCTCTGACAGAAGGACAGTGTGGTGTGGGGTTCAGCATGTGATGAGTGCTGACTCTCTCTAACCCAGCTCTCTGGGACATTTCCCTCTAGGGTGATATCAGGACTCCCTGCTAACAAGTGAGTTGGCCTTTGAGTTCTTATTTGGCACTGTCCCTTGTAGGCATGTGTACTAATGGACTGGTGCCCTCTAGGGCTTGTGGTTATCACACATACCTCCCTCCCCTTCTGTGCTTTAGGTCAAGTCTTGAGGAATTGACCTCAGCACTGACAGATGTTGACCTTCACCATCCTGTGTGGAGCCTCCCACCTCTCAGAATCTGTGAGCTGACTAGAATCCTGAGACCTTTCTATGTGTGTTTCACATTAACGACTGTGGTGAAGTTTGCTGTAAAATGTACCTGTAGCTATCCTGTGACTTCTGAGGCCACCTTATAATGATGGACGGTGTTTGGGATCTCTGTTGGCTGTAGTAATTCTAGGTGCACACATGGAATTCCATGGCATGTGGACAGGGTACCCTGTGGATGATTGTGATGAATTCAGTCAGTGTCCCAGAGCATCAACATTGGAATCTAGGCCTGAATTTGCGTTTGTTTGCCACTTCTTAGGGTGACAGCTTGGGCCAGTCATCTCTACACCCTCTCTATCTCAAGAGTGCAGGTATTATTCAAACCTTCTCTTGTATCTGTGCTGGGGGAGAGGGGAATGCGTGAAGTTGTTTTATGTAAAGCACACAGTGGTACTGGGATTTAGTTTTTAGAAAAGTGACACTTGGACTGTGCTGTGCAAATAAGTACAAATCTCCTGAGGAAATATATACACTCACAGATACACCCCATAATCAGTACACATAGACTTACTCCTGGATAACTTCCAACCCTCATGCAAACAAACCCAGGCCATCCAAATGGCACAGTTGCTTCCAGAGACTTTACCTGACATTCAGTTATTCAGTAGACCATCTGTTTCTTGCACCACACCCCCAGTCCTTGTCTCCAGCAGGAAGCTGGAACCAGGGTGGCTGTCCAGACAGAAGCAACCAAGAGTGTCTCACTTTCTCCTCACTTAGATTTTTCCTCAGCGAGGGAGCAATCCCAGAAAACACATAGTTTTCCTTTGTTCTTGGGTCCACCTGAAATTAGAGAAAGAAGACTTAGGGGATCAGGGGTCTTTTTTCCCTCGGTGATGTTAGAAAATAGTGGCGGAGGCAATGGCCCCAAAATATAAAGCATAGAGGATGCTTATGTAAAGACAGGATATTTTCATGAAAGATTTCTGAAGTCTATTTTCATTGGCAAATACGAAATTCCTTTTTAAGAAGGACTACTTACAAAAAAAAAAAAAGACTACTTACTACTGGAAGAAAGAAGATATTACCTTCACAATAGATGGGACCTCCTCATCTGACCTGTGTGGTGACAGTTACTGACCGGCCAATAAAGGCTCCTCCACCAGGCCCTCAAGGGGCTTGCCCTGCTCTTCCATCCTCATACCACCTTTGTGGCAGCTGCTGTGACTGGGTGGTGACACTCTGCCTTCATTTGGAAGGCGTTTCTGGGCCAGATAATCCTTGGATAATAGTGTCTACCCAAGGACTGGTTGTAAAGCAGCTTCTAGAAGCAGATAAATAATAGAAATTGGCCTCTTTTGTCCCAGCCCCTGGGACAACAGGCATCTGGGGAACTCACTGCATCTGGCCTGACCCTCAGTCCATCCATGCTGACCCATGTCTTTCCAGTTTGGGTCAGAGGACTGGAGCCTGACTCCTATTCTCTGCCTCTCAACACCTTCCACTACAGAAAGGGCCTGGTGTGTCATAGTAGATGGAGAAGATGACAAGACAAGAAAGAAGCCCCTGAGACATCTCAGAGATGTCCGTGAGGTGCTCATTCTGGCCATGGCACCTAATCATCCTCACATGGAAGGAGCAAAAAACTCACACCAGGAGGACTGGGCTGCGGCTGGACTCAGGTGATGAGGCCACACAGCTTCGCTTGAACTTACAA
Source organism: Nycticebus coucang (assembly GCF_027406575.1). NCBI lineage: Eukaryota > Metazoa > Chordata > Mammalia > Primates > Lorisidae > Nycticebus > Nycticebus coucang. Next base: position 148,360,666 of record NC_069783.1, on the reverse strand, counting down.
CCCTGAAATCGTCTTCCTCCCAAGTCCATGTCATCCTCACGTGGCCTGGGTGCTCCTGTGACTTCCTTCTGTCCATCTTTGTCTTTTCCTTTTAAGGTCCAGCTCATGGTCCTGAGCCTGCTTCCTCCCATGGAATCCACTAGGCGGCTGTTTCTGGATTCCTAGAGCCCTTTGTCTTCATCTCACTAATTTTAATATTTAGTCACTGACATCTGGCTCCCCCTCAAGTACCACTGGGAAACTGCTGTCTAGTGATTAAGGACTTCTAGGACAGTCTATTGATGAGAAGCACGTTTATGGTGGTGAGAGACGGATGACACTTTTCAACAGAGCTGTCCTTTTTGTTTTGTTGAGGGAAAAAATTCACAACTCCAGGGTAATCAAATTCTATGGAAATACAAAGTATTTCACACAGCTATTCAAGGTTCAAAGGGGTCCTCAAGCCATAATTTTCCTCACTTTATATGTATGTTTTCTTGAACAAATACTTTAGTTTGCAAAGGTGTTCTGAGGAACCAAAAACCTACATTAACTGGCAGGTTCAATGGGGACTTGATTGGGGGCTTTTCTGTCACCCATGGGTGAATTTATCTTTACTTGCAGTACACAATGAACCATGCCCACCTTTTAGGAAGGGAGCCACGTGTTCACCCTGACACTCAGACCCAGAAGAAGCCCTCTCATTTCTTTGCAAAGTGATGGCCCCAGTACACAGCAACCAGAGTTGGTAAAGGCATGGGAGACATATTTTCCATGTGGAAATGTAATTTCCTATTTTCAGCAACACTGTCTGAAATGGAATATTGGGCATCAATTGGGACAGTTGGTCTGAAATTGCCCCAACTCTGCCAGGAGGTTCCTTCTTCCTTATCTACTGACTAGAACTGAGTGTGGCATATGGCTCCACTGGGGGCTCACTTCAGAAGGAAGGATCCCTGCCCAGCACTCCTTGCTTTTGAGATAGGTGAAGATTAAATCTGAGGTTTCATGTAATGAAAAAAGCTCTGGGTACATGTAATGAAAAGGGACACCAGATTCCTGCCAATGAGGAATCGATGAGGTTAATCTGTGGTGCCTGCTTCCCCACTCACTGGGTGTGCAACTCTGTGTAATTCATACACATTCTCAAGCCCTCTTTTTTCATAATTCAAATAAAGATTATCTGGATTCATTTAAGGATTAAGGATTCTTTTATTTGATCAATCAAAATTCTGAGACGGGAACATAAAAGCCCCTCGTAATTGAGATTTATTATTAAATTATTTGACTCGTAAAAGGAATCCCAAGACACAGTTTGTCCATTTAGAACCTCAGGACCATTTTTCTATATGGCAAAACTATTTCTTTCTTGTTTATAAAAAAAATTCTTGGCATACAACAAACTGCACATATTTAAAGTATACAATTTGATCTATTTTGATATACTTACTGTGGCATAAGTAAGGGTATATTTGGTCTCTGTCTCCAGCTTTTATCATGGAGATTCAAAAATCCTTTAATTTCCTGTATAACAGCATTTCTTTTTATATTAACAAGGAAATTCAATGTGATCCCCTAGATACTTTCTGGGTGACAATAAAAGACCAACCACATGAACAGAGGATGGTAACTTTGGGCCACACTGACCTCCAAGAAGAGGGAGGGGCAAGAGACTGGCTTCAGTCATGTGGACAATGTTTGAATTAGTCACGCCTACATGATGAAACTCCAATAAAAACTCTGAACCCAAAGCTCAGTGGAACTCCCAGGTTTGTGAATAACTGATGGCTGTGAAGGAATTATCTATCCTATGACTCAATAAGGTTAGGGCATGAAAGCTCTGAGTTCAGGACCCTACCAGATCTCACCTATGTGTGAGATTGTGGTAAAATTGTAATTTTATGAATTATAATTTTCCTCGGTTCTATGAATTATATCTAGCAAACTACAGAAACTGAGGGGTATGGGAACCCCCAAATACAGGGTCACTCTTTTTGACATTTGGGCTGCCTAAGGGACCCCGAATTGCATCTGGTGTCTGATTTAAGATCAGTGTGGATAACATTGCCCTTATCTTGTGGTATCTAATGCTAACTCTGGGTGGCTGGTAGCAAAAATGTCATAATGTGCTGTAATAGCCATCCAGCTGGGAGGGGGGATAAATGACTTCGTGTCACAGACGTGGGATTTTCTGGAACAACTTTGACTCATTGAAACACATGGTTTAGGAATAGAAAGGATGAAAGGCTGTGGAATGAGCATTCTTTGATTCCTGGGTGGCCACAAGGTCATGCATGGTATAGAACAGCAGCTATGTTGCAACCAATTCCAAAGCTAAAAGTTACCAGTTATCTAGTTACAATAAACTAACTGGTCTTTTACCAAGCAGACAACAGCATACGATGGGGGAAAGAAGGCCTATTCAATAAATGCTGCTAGGAAAACTGGATAGCCACATGCAAAAGAATGAAATAGGAAGCCCATCTCTCACTACTCACAAAAATTAATTCAGGATGGCTAAAAGAGTCAGATCATTTAAGGAAAGAAACTGTAAGAATTCTAGAGGACAAGGTAGAGAAAACTCTTTTCAATATCAGCCTAGGCAAAGAATTTATGAAAAATATACCAATAGCAATCTTGGCAACAATTAAAATTAATAAATGGAATTTGATTAAACTAAAATGCTTCTGCACAGCTAAGGAAACAATCAACAGAGCAAATAGACAACCTACAGAATGGAAGAAGCTACATGAGCCAATAAAGTGTTCATAAACAAAAATTTACAAAGAACTCAAGCAAGTCAGCAAGAAAAAACAAACAACCCTATCAAAAAGAGGGCAAAGACATGAATAGAAGCTTCTCAAAAGAAGAAAGACAAATGGCAAAAAACAAAAAAGAAAAAATGCTCAACATCACTAATCATCAAGGAAATGAAATTAGAATCACAATGAGATTTCAGCTTATCCTGATGAGAATGGCTTTTATTAAAAAGTCCAAAACCAGTAGATGCTGACGTGGATGCAGAGAGAAAGGAACACATACACATTGTAGGTGGGACTGCAAATTAGCACATCCTCTAATGGAAAACTGTATGGCGATTCCTCAAACAACTAGAAATAGACCTACCATTCCATCCAGCAATCATGCTATTGGGTATTTACTCAAAGGAAAAGAAGACTTTTCGCCAAAAGACATCTCACTCAAATGTTTATTGCAGCACAATTCACAATTGCAAAGATGTAGAATCAACTCAAGTGTCCATCAGTCTGAGTATATTAATAAAATGTGGTATATGTATACCATAGAATACTACTCAGCAATAAAAAAATATTAATTCATACCTTTTACAATAATCTGAGTGCAACTGGAGACCATTCTCCAAGTGAAGCATCTCAAGAATGAAAAAAGAAATACCACATGTATTCACTATTAAATTGGAACTAACCAATGGGCACACACATAAAGGAGAGTAAAATTCAGTGGAAATCAACGAGGGAAGTGGGAAGGAGGGCAGGTCAAAAACCTGCCTAATGGGTATTATGAACCCTCTGAGTGATGGGCATACCTTTAACTGTGACTCAAATATTAAAAAAGGGATTTATGTAACCTAAAACATTTATACATCCTTAAAATGTTTTAATTTAAAAAAAAAGTTACCAATGGAATTTAGAGATGATAGATTTAACTTCCAGAAAATTTGTTCACTAGATGCATAGGGAGATATAAAATAATACGTAAAAGTAAAACACAGAATCCTTCCATTACTGCTACCTGTAATAACTAAAATATAATTTTAAAAGAGAGTGTGAGGTCAGATCTTGATGGCCAGGCAAAGCTCATATTTTGGTCCACCTGAGCTATGGCCACTAGCTTCAAAGATGCTTCAATTTTTCCCAAAGGAAAAATTATGTTGGGACAATAGATAGTACCTC